>NC_142211.1:17892547-18102547 GCF_049639895.1 Pseudopodoces humilis
ACTGATTGATGAATAGAAAAAAATATTTGCCTTTACAAACAAACTGTATGTTTTCTGGTAAATGAGATTGGATATTGAAAGATGAAAGAGACAACGGGGAAACACCATAAATTCCATAAGAATTAAAAATTAAGAGGTAGGGTTATGCATTAGGGAGGAATCTTAGGTATCAGGCATTCCGGGAAGTCTGTACCTCTCAAGTACCTCAGCCTATGAGGAAAGAGAGAGGGACATGTGGCCTGGAAATTAGGATAAAAAGGAGGCTGCATCCTCCAAAAATCGAGAGACCCCAGGGGAATGCCCCATAGCCTCTCCCTTTATTCGAATAAAGTAAAAGGACTCCTCTGTCTCCTTTTTGGACATAAACCTCTGCTGTTTGTGGATTAATTTTCCTGACACCTTTGACACTGTCTCCCATGGCATACTCCTGGAAAAGCTGGGAGTCCATGGCTTGGACAGGTGCACTTTTCACTGGATTAAGAACTGGCTGGATGGCTGGGCCCTGAGAATGGTGGTGAGCAGTGCTCCATCCAGTTGGCAGTCAGTCACTAGTGGTGTCCCTCAGGGATCTGTGTTGGGACCAGTCCTGTTTAATATCTTCACTGATGATCTGGACGAGGGGATTGAATCTACCATCAGTAAATTTGCAGATGACACCAAGCTGGGAGCATGTGTCAATCTGTTGGAGGGTAGGAGGGCTCTGCAAAGGGACCTGGACAGGATGGATAGATGAGTCAAGTCCAACAACATGATGTTTAACAAGTCCAAGTGCTGGGTCCTGCACTTTGGCCGCAACAACCCCCTGCAGCACTACAGGCTGTGGGCAGAGTGGCTGGACAGTGCCCAGGCAGAAAAGGACCTGGGTGTACTGGTCGACAACCGACTGAACATGAGCCAGCAGTGTGCCCAGATGGCCAAAAAGGCCAATGGCATCCTGGCCTGTATCAGAAATAGTGTGGCCAGCAGGACCAAGGAGGTTATTCTTCCCTTGTACTCGGCACTGGTGAGGCTGCACCTTGAGTACTGTGTCCAGTTCTGGGCATCTCAATTTAGGAAGGAAGTTGAGATGCTCAAACATGTCCAGAGGAGGTCAACAAGGCTGGTGAAAGGTCTAAAACACAAGCCCTATGAAGAACGGTTGAGGGAGCTGGGGTTGTTTAGCCTGGAAAAAAAGGAGGCTCAGGGGAGACCTTATCACTCTCTACAACAACTTGAAAGGTGGTTGTAGTCAGGTGAGGGTTGGTCTCTTCTCCCAGGCAACCACTGACAGAACAAGAGGACACAGTCTTAAGCTGTACCAGGGCAAGTTTAGGTTAGATGTCAGAAAAAAATTATTCATTGAGTGATTGGGCAATAAAATCATCTGCCCAGGGAGGTGGCAGAGTCACCATCCCTGGATGTGTTTAAGAAAAGACTGGACATGGGATTCAGTGCCATGGTTTAGTTGATGAGGAGGTGTTAGGTTAGGTCATAGGTGGACTTGATGATCTCAAAGGTCTTTTCCAACCTAGTTCATTCTGTGATTCTGTAATACACTTACTGAAGAAAAGTTCAGGAAGGGACAGCATAAATTCTTATCACAACATGGAAACCCTGAAAAGAAAACAAAGCATCTGAGTTGACCCACAAGCTTCTTTGCCAAACTTGGAGAAGTGCTGAAACATCTTTGAGGAGGGCTGGAAGTAATCATCATGTATTCGAGTAATGAAAATCTTGTAAACTTATGAAAATTTAATCAACAGATTTAAAGAGGCTGAACTTGCAATATTACAACCTGCAAAACTTGGTAATACCCACTCAAAACTCTACCATTTTATAACCGTATTATTGTTGTGGCAGTGAAAATGGGGTGCCTTTCTCGGGTGAGGGCAGAGGCCGCGGAGGGGAGGGTGAGCGGGAGCACGACCGGAGTTTGGCGCTCACCCCTCGACCGGTTCGCGTCAGGGTCCGGGCGGGGAAGGGGCGGGCCGGACCGTGCTCATCGATGGGGACGGCCGCTCTGCTCTCGGCTCCTCTGTCCTGCCTCTCGGCTCTGGATTAGCGAAACTGGCGACGTGGGACATTCGCCGGTTCGGCCCCTGCGCCCTGCCTCGTCCGTCGAGGTGAAGCCGGGACTAGGAGCCGACCTCGCCGCAGCGCAGCGGAGCTCAGGGAACCAGCCGCTGCAGTGTCACTGCGGGCCAGACGCAGAGGGCCGCGGCGCACTCCTGCACAGCTCCGTCGTCGTGGTGAGGTGAGAGACGACGGCGGGGAGCCCCCGGCGGGCGGTTGGGCGGTGGGGCCATGGCGCTGCGGGCCCGGGCGCTGTACGACTTCAGATCGGAGAACCCGGCGGAAATCTCGCTGCGGGAGCATGAGGTGCTGAGCCTCTGCAGTAAGCAGGACATCGAGGGTTGGCTGGAGGGTATCAACAGCCAAGGCGACCGCGGTCTCTTCCCGGCCTCCTACGTGCAGGTTATCCGTGCGGCCGAGACGCCGCCGCCCGCCCGCTACGCCAACCTGCCTGCCGGCGGTTTCGAGCCGTTGCTGCCCCCCGCCGCCTTCAAGCCGGCAACACTAGGGGTCCCTGCCGCCGCCGGGTACCCTTTCCTGCCGCCACCCTACGGCGGTTCCTACCAGCTCAGCCAGGGCAACGATGACGACTGGGACGATGACTGGGATGAAAGCTCCACGGTGGCCGATGAGCCAGGCTCCCTGAGCAGCTCCTATCCAATCTACGAGGCGGAGGGTAGACGGGCCTCTGGCCACTACCGCCTGTCTATGCAGTCTGACATGTCCCTGAGCTCCCGCAGTGGCCAGCTGGCAGGTCACCTGCACCCGCCCAGCAGCAGCACCAAGAGTTCGGCCAAGGTAAGCCGCAACCTCAATCGCTTCTCGACCTTCGTCAAGTCTGGTGGGGAGGCCTTTGTGCTGGGTGAGGTATCAGGTTTTGTGAGGGACGGGGACAAGCTGTGCGTGGTGTTGGGCCCCCGGGGCCCTGAGTGGCAGGAGAACCCCTACCCCTTCCAGTGCTCCATCGAGGACCCCACCAAACAGACTAAATTCAAGGGCATGAAGAGTTACATCGCCTACAAGCTGGTGTCCAGCCACACTGGGCAGCAGGTGCACCACTGCTACAAGCACTTTGACTGGCTCTATGGGCGCCTGGCTGAGAAGTTCCCCGTCATCTCCGTGCCCCACTTGCCAGAGAAGCAGGCCACTGGCCGCTTTGAGGAGGACTTCATCTCCAAACGTCGCAAAGGCCTGGCCTGGTGGATGGACCACATGTGCAGCCACCCTGTGCTGGCTCAGTGCGATGCCTTCCAGCACTTCCTCACCTGTCCCAGCACAGATGAAAAGACCTGCAAACAAGGCAAGTGCAAGGCTGAGAAGGATGAGATGGTGGGTGCCAACTTTTTCCTGACCATCAGTGTCCCTGCTGGCTCTGGGGCTGGCCTGGACTTGCATGAGGTAGAAGGTCAGGTAGATGGCTTCAAAGCTTTCACAAAGAAGATGGATGAAAGTGCCCTGCAGCTTAATCACACAGCCAATGAGTTTGCTCGTAAACAAGTCACTGGTTTCAAGAAGGAATACCAGAAGGTGGGACACTCTTTTAAGTGTCTCAGTCAGGCATTTGAACTGGACCAGCAAGCCTTCTCAGCTGGCCTCAACCAAGCCATAGCCTTCACTTCAGAAGCCTATGATGCCATCGGGGACCTCTTTGCAGATCAGCCCCAGCAGGACCTCGATGCTGTGACGGATTTGTTAGCACTCTATCAGGGGCATTTGGCCAACTTTCCAGATATCATCCACGTCCAGAAAGGTAACACCCTTACATGTTTTCTGAAACGATGAAATTTTATGTTTCAGTGGTATGCACACAGATATGGAGACAAAGGGCTAAATTTGCTCTGCATCTGGCTTGCTGGCCTTGAGTTAAATCTTTCAGTGTTTACTCAGGTAAGCTGTTGCTAAAAATACAAAATAACACATCAGTGGCAATTTACATTCTGTGCCAAAGGTCTATACATTGTTGGGAACTTTATTGAAAAGAGGTTACTGTGTTTGGTTGTGTATCTCTGAAAGAAACCACATCTGCCTATACTGCTGATACATTAAAGTTTAATGGCCTTGTTTACAAAGCCTGGAGATAAAGCGGTATGCAAACATCTATTACTGTTTGATGTATGTTAGTTATCTTAAATCTCTGATCTAGTAGATAACAAATATAAAGTAAACCGAAGATGGAGATAATCTGATTGACTACTTTGTTTGAGGTGTACATGGTGGTGTGTGCATTTTTCAGTGTCAGACATTCAGATGAGATGTTTAAAGCTACTGGTGTTTGTCAGTTCAGCCATACATGAAACTCTCTTGCAACCTTTGTAAGGATGATGGTCTTCCATAATGTTCTTAGTTGGAGTTGTTTATCCTTTGCCCTTATTATCACAAAAAGATGTTGCTCACTTGTTATCCTTTTATCATTTTTCTAGCTGAAACATGCTTCTGAGGTTCAGGTTGCTGTTTGTATGATGTTTTGTGATCCACTGGAGTAAAAGGAACTCCAAATATGAAAAAATCATCTGCTACATAACTAGTGACACTTGTTCAGACAAATCTAAGCTTATAGCATGGTATATGTGTAGTTGATTTCCCAGCTGTGAAGTTAATACTAATCATATATTCATCATTATGAAAAGACTAGCCCATCATTCATTCTTTTTGCTGTTATATATGATCAGGGATGTGTGGGGATTAGAGCTGTAAAAGAGACCGAGGAAACATCACATATTCAGTACAGAAATGGGTATGTGTAACAGTTATTCAATAAAATGTGCAAGCTTCTTTATTGAAAATTATTTTGGAGATTAATAGGCCATGTTGTACTCCACAAGAGGTAGAGCTTGAATTGTCACCCATGGTGAATCAATCTTTTTTACCCTTATGTGTCATTTTCATGATTATTGCATCTGGAAGAGTACCTTGAGTTTTACGGTAAAAAAGTTGGAAGAGTTCTTTCAATAGATCAAAAAGGCAGGCTTCCAGGAGGTGTGCATTATTGCTGGGAAAAACTGAGGAGGCAAAGTTGGTATAAAGTGCACAAACTGTTAATTTAAAAAAGTAAGCTTTTGATTAAAATTACGTGTATCAAAGTCAGATTTCCATTCTTCTGTCAAATCTTGTAAATTATGAGTGGAAACTTAAACGATCAATATTGTTTTGAATAGAAAAGGGAAGTGTGTAATCTATTCCTAAAGGAGTTCTGTTAGTTGCTGTGTCACTGTTCTGATAGCAACTTTAAAGTATTTTAAATTTGGAAAGAAGGATGACCTTGGTAATGCCTCGTGTTTGAGAGTAGAGAATTTTAGAGTGAGTCGTCAAATAATAATAGGATTATTTGTAAGCTTCTGGGAAAAAAACAGAGGGAAAGATTTTTAATTAGGTGAAATAACACAGCAGATGATATATACTATTTAAACACTGTATCCTCAAGATTTAGGACTACATAAGTTCTTCAATGTAATATTCTTGGAGACTGTAATCTGAGGATTGTGAAGAAGTTACATGCTTGACTCAACTCATATTTCCTTCAACTTGTATAGGAATGTTTCCTTTATAGTTCTGTTTAAATCTGCACTTATTGCTTAGGTTTGCCATGCTGAACCAGAGAAAACTCATCTAACTGAGCTTCCACTAGACTAGTGCATGAGCATGATGTATGTAGAGCTGATTTTGTGCCAGAGCACTGTCTTGGAACTGGTTGGAGAAATGTACAGTCAGTCTGTGTGCAGGTGTTGATGCTCTACCACCTCTTGTCTAAAACTGCCTTTAACACTATATTATCCCTGGTACATATTTGCCTTTAGAAAATGGTATGCGGTGTTTGTTTTGCATGGCCTGATTTTTGGTAGGGGGGGGGGGGGGGCACAGAGGTGGCTTCTGTGAGAAGCTGCTGGAAGCTTCTACCATGTCTGGCAGAGCCAATCCCTGATGGCTCTGAAGATGGACATGCCACTGGCTAAAGCTGGACCAATTAGAGATGGTGTTAATGCCTCTAATAACATATTTAATAAGAAGATCAAAACAAAGTGGGGGCAGTTTTAATTCCAGCTAGAGAAGAGGAGAAGGTGAGAATATGTGAGTGAAACAACATGGAGACACTAAGGTCAGTGGAGGAGGTGGTCCAGGTGCCAGAGCCAAGATTCCTCTGCAGGCCATGCTGATGACCATGGTGAAGCAGGCTATCCCCCTTCAGCCCATAGAGGTCCACGGGGAATGCAGAGATCCACTCACAGCCTGTGGGGGTGGTTCCCATGCTGGAGCAAGTGGATGTCTAGAGGAGGCTGTCATCCAGTGGGAGACCTGGTGGAGAGAGGGGCCCCTGCTTCCAGGCTGAAGCAACCTGTCCTTGGAGGACTGCACCCTGTGGAAGAGTGACCTATGCCACAGCAGTTTTGGGAGGATTGTTTGCCCATGGGAGGGACTCACGTTGCTGTAGTTTTCAGAGGACTGCTGTTCATGAGATTGGACCCATGCTGGAGAAGTTCAGAGAACTGTCTCCTGTGGGAAGGGACCCCATGGCATAGCAGGGGAAGTCCTCTCCCTGAGCAGTGGAAGAAAACCTCAGGCGATGAACTGACCAGAACCCCCACCCCCTGTCTTTTCCTATTAGTGGGAAAGAGGGAGGGGCTGGGGGAAAAAAGGTGGTTTTAAGGTCTTATTTTACTTCTCAATTTTGTGCTGTGATCTTAGTAATAAATGCACTTTATATCCCCAAGTCAAGCCTGTTTTGCCCTTGAGTGTTTTCTCCGGTCCTTAACTCATGAATCCTTTGTTTAAATTTTTCTTACCTCATTCCACCTGTGGCAGGGGAGGGCAAGTGAACAGCTGTTTGCTGTCATGGGTTCCTGGCATTTGACCAGTGTCTAACCACATGTGCTTGAGAAACTGGTCTTTTGAGTGTTCATGTTAATTACAGGAACAGGATTAGAGCCAGGTTAAATGTTTGTTGTTGTCATTCCCTTTACAAAATAGGAAAACTGGAAGAAAACAGAGGAAGATGTTTTTTACTCCCAGTATACTGCTGTTTTATTTCTTTAAAAAGTTACTTGTAACAAGGTATAACTTTGCAGATCAGATGAAAATATGAACTCTTTGCTGTTCTTGCAACATAAGAGCTTTACTTTAAATTTACTGTGACAGTTGTCAGTATTTGAGAATTACTGTCTTTATAGACCAAGCAAAAATCTTTCAGTGTTTTCTTTTCTAGTGTGCAACTTCTTTTTGTGTGTCCTTAGAAGTGGTAGAAACAACAAACTGTTATATTGCTTACATGGCCATGACTTTAAAAAGATGAACTCTGAAGTTAGAAGTACTTTTCCATTTTTCTTCTACATAGTGCAAATATATTGTCCACTTGGGGCAAAACTTGAAGCATTTTCTAGACTCTGTTTCTATATTGTCCTAGACCTGAGAAGGACCAAAAAATAAAGGCTGTTATGCTCAAAACATACCCATATCTGTGGGTAGAATATGACTCCCTTGTCCTGTTATAGGTTTGCTCTACTGCAGATAGTTGAGCAGGTGCTTAATGTGATTTGGAAGTGTGTTTTGTGGTATAGACTGAGAAGTCTGCATGTCTAGGGTTTTTGAATAATTTCTTCAACTCTTCTTCTGCAAAAAGAAGGCCAGAGGATCTGAGCCAGAGAAGAAAATTTCCCTCCATTTGGGCTTTATCTTTTCTCTTAGAATTATGAACCAAAGCCATGTAAGCCTCACTATTGCTTTGTCTGTGTACCAGCAGGAAAATGTTTTAACTATTGTGATCTTTTATTGTTTTGGGGTCGAGGTCTTTCTGCCTCCCATGTTGAGGATACCATACATGATCTGAAGTGTGCCAAAAGAGTTTGTCATTTTGGTCACTTTTGTAAAATATGTGGACCACTGGACTGTGTGAATATTTTCAAGCTGTTTATTATCTTATTAATATTATAAGTATTTTATGAAATGGCAATAACTTCAATAAGAAGTTTTGAAAGATTCCTCACCTTCATCTTGTGCACCCAATGTTTAAGGAATGTTCTGTGAGAAAAGTTAAACTTCCTGCTCTGGAAGAGACAGAGGAAAGATGTAAACTCCCATATGCCAATTGAGGACCAACTTCTATTTTAGTAGGCTTTGCCACAACCCACTGGTAGGCAACGTGATGTTTGTTGTAAGTTCTCATCAGGCTGAACAAAGATACCAGACCAAGGGTCAGGGAACTAATATGTTTTATTCTACAATCATCTTAACTCTGGTAACTAGCCCACTATTTAGACTCAAAAGGTATTGGCTAACAGGCCCTTAATTTACAGTACACTTCAATAATCTCTCAACTCCTGCAACAAACATCTCAAAGGTGCTGGCTCACAAGCCACAACACGATAACACAAGCTCTCCCCTCCCACAACAATCTTTTGTACAGAGTACAGGGTAAAATATGATAGCTGTGCTTTGCCCAGGCAAAGCAAGGGAGAAGAGAAATAAAGGCAGAAAAGAGAGAGAAAAGAAAGATCACCAATCCTTAGAACCCCCATTGGTACAGCTGCATGGATGGTCTGGAGCTGGTGAAGCAAAGAAAGCAAAAGAGAGGAAAAAGAGAAGAGGGAAAGCTATCAATTTCCTTTTGTCAGGAAAATTAATCCACAAAACACTAGAGGTTTATGTCCAAAAAGGAGACAGAGGAGTTATTTTACTTTATTCGAATAATGGGAGAGGCCATGGGGCATTCCCCTGGGGTCTCTCAAATTTTTGGAGGATGCAGCCTCCTTTTTATCCTAATTTCCCAGCTGCACGTCCTTCTCTTTTTCCCCATAGGCTGAGGTACTTGAGAGGTACAGACTTCTCAGAATGCCTGATACCTAAGATTCCCCTCTAATGTATAACATCCCTCTTAATTTTTAATTCTTATGGAATTTATGGTGTTTCCTCAGTGTCCCTTTCATCTTTCAATATCCAGTCTCATTTACCAGCAAACCTACAGATTGTTTATAAAGGCAAATATCTTTTTCCATTCATCAATCAGTGGAATCCATCCCATTGTTTCTTTTATCTCTCAGTGCTAGTTTCATCTATCAGCAGACCCACTGATTGTTTGTAAAGACAAACCCGTCATTCCTCTCACTTTTATAGTTAATCTGGTGTATGCCTCATGTAAACTAGACTTTTCACGCTGTTTTGTTCATGTGTGCACAGTCAGCCCTTTGAGCCCTCCTTCAGGAAGTGAGCTGGGGGGGGAGGGAAAGTTGATGGTGTCACGAGTTTCAAGGTGGAGCAGGAAGTTGGCTCAGGCTGCCCCACCTCTGCAGGGACCCTCTCTTCCAATCACATCTTTCTTGTCCTAACAGAATGTTTGTGATAAAACATGCTTACACCTGGTCCTCCACAGGCTTGAAAAATAAGTTGTACTTCTGTAATTTCTTTTGCAGAACTGGTGTATCTTTCTAGAAATGCTAGTTTTAGTGACTCTAATTTGGAGAAGAAAAGCAGCCTCTCATCTTCATTTGTAATGGATAATGCCTTTTTAACTGTGTTTTTAAAAAAGGTCTACTATGATGGGTTGACCCCAGCTGGAGGCCTCTCTGTCACTTGCCTCCTCAACTAGACAAGGAAGAAAAAATATAATGAAAGGCTCGTGGGGGAAGATAATGACAGGGAAAGATCACTCAGATTACTGTCATGGGCAAAACAGACTTGGGGAAAATTTTAATGGATTTGATAAAGGGGCCTAAATGTTAAGATGTAAGCAGCAATTCCATTTTGTCTGCAGGGCAAGATTTAAAAGAATTATTTTCAAAAATATATGAATGACTCTTTTGCTTCTTGATCACCGGTTGTTAAAGTAAAATAAGGCAAGTGGTCTTATTTACCTAAAGCAAACTTAATTCTAAAAATGTCTAAAGAGTATTTGAACAATATACTGGGAGTATTTTTAGAATATCTCACAAAATCATAGTAAAAAAACACATTCCATCTGGGAATGCATCAAAATTTCAAGCATTGAAAAACCCCAAACAGCACTGAAACCTGGATTTTTCTAATGATTTTAGGTTTATTTGAGTGGGGGTATGTGTGCTCATAAGTAGATCAGACTGTTCAAAATGCACACCTAAAATTTTATATCACAATTTAAAAACAGTTCTCTTTTTTGCTTTCTTGCCTCTTACGTTTGTTGTGCAGACATGTTTTTTCTGTCCTTATTTTTCCTTTATCCACTTTTTCCCCCCTCCATCCCTCAGATACATAGTTTCCAGGGGGTGTTGCCAAAGAACAAAAGGATAAAACCTTGCAACAAGTATTAAAATGGTAAGATAAAAAGCAGATCTTTAATGAAAGCTTTCAGGTGCACAAAGCATAGGTATGTACATGAGTGATAAAGAATTACTACAATTTTTATAAGGTTAATTAATTAGTATATCTAGCCAATACATCCAATAGGAAATCAGTTACCCCAGTAACCCACCCTTGGATCTGCCCCTCAGAATTGTTCCAGGGGCTTCTTTGCCCTATTTCTTGTTATGTCTTCTCAGATTCTATTTGAAAAACAAAATGTCCTTGTTAGAGGTTCTTTTCTTCAGAATAGGACTAAACAGAATTTCAGGAATAGTCAAACTCTTAGCTTATTATTCTAAAATCTAAGAGAAAGGGTAGGAAAAATACTAGGAGCTATATAACCATATAACAGTCTACAAAGCTACAAATATATGAAAAATATATAAAAAGCAAAAATCTTTAGGTATCATAAGTCCCACTTTATTGTCTGAGAGCTAAGCATGTAAACCTAGTCAGATGACCCTCACAACAGGAAAAAATAGTTGGGTATTTACATGTCATCTGTTTTAGGATTTTTATGAAAAAGGTTGGATTGCTCTAGGATGACTCTTTTATTTCTTGCCCTCTCAGGTTCTCCTTTTCTATTACAGCAATGATGTAGTGTTGTCTGCTTGCTCCTAAATCACCTAATATTACCTCCCAGTAACCTGAAGGAAACTGAGACTTTTGCATGTCTAAAATATGAAGGAATCTAGAAAACATAAAATTCTAGGTTCTCTGGTGTTTGTAAATCACACAGAACACAATAATGAGCAGGACTAAAACTGAGGAAAGACTTTATTTGAAGAAGATTAAACAGGAAAAATTTTGACTTCATGTTCTGTCTACCAAAAATATGCATATCTTCTTAAACATGATTGTTTTTTCTCTTTCTCTCACTCCCACAATCTTTTCTTGCCTTGCCTTGCCTTGCCTTGCCTTACTTTTCTAAAAAAGCAAGATTCACTTAGTCAGTCATGATGTGTTTTTAAATTCATGTAGTCAGTTTGGAACCTATTATCATGGTATATAAATTAGATGACAGATAGATGTTTCATAGCTGATAAAACCCCAGTAATTTTTTTTTTAAAAACAAGCTGTTAGTAGAGGAAGAGTATAACTGTTCCTCTGTTGTTGGTTTAAAGCATTAGCTAACAAAATTTCTAGAAAACTTACTCATTTCTTGCTGTGAGATATGGATTAGAAAAAGAGCAAAACAGGCTTAAAACTTAAAAGGAAAAAAGAAAGTTTATTAACAAAAACTACAAGAATAAGAAACCAGAATAAAACTTCCAGAAACTTTTTTTCTTCACTAGTCAACCATTCTCTTGTTCACATGACAACATAGAGACAAAAAAAACCTGGTGGTTAAAGCAGTCTTAATTTTGCCATAGTCTTTTCATCAGTTTTTGTAGACAAAAAGAAGTTTTCTTCTGCTAATTTATGGAGAAGAAAACCATTTTTCTCATGGTTTTCTATTTTTCTGATTCCAGCCACCTGGAAACTCTGTCATCAGTTTTCTCCTTCCATTTCACACCACTCTGAGGTGGGTTTTTTGGGTCATGAAGTCACGGGGTGTCATTTTAAGGATGAGTTATTCAAAGGCAAAAGTTCTCTTCATCTGTCTCTGTGATGATCTCTGGAAACAGAAATTTTCTCTTTGCCTCTTAAGGGCTATAAATCTTCAACAACTATCACTTCTCTTTTTCTGTTCCAGCATCTCATAGGATCACAACTACTTCACTATTTGCTTAAATCTACACTTTGGAATACTCCATTCCCCCCAATATACTCTGTCATGAATTAAAGGATTTTTTTCAGAACACTATTGTCTATCTTCATAGTTTTAGCAAAAGAATATTTCAGCTTATTAAAGCATCTCCTTATTTCTCTCTCTCATTTGAAGCTTAATTCTTTTCTTCACTGTCTTTGATAGTTTATGTTGTCTTTTTACTTGTTGATCACTCTCTTTCTTCTCTTTTTTCTGGAAAAAAAAAGATTAATCTGCAAGTCTTATCTGGGTGGTGAAAGAGTTAAAATTTTGCCCAGGCTTTGTGGATGGTTTTGTGATCTCTGCCGGAGCAGCAGCTGGAGCTGTCTGCAATGGAAGATTTTTCATGGTTGCTCTGGAGAGTGTGGTCACTGTCTCAGCCCGCTGCAGGTCAATGGCTTTTTCTCTCTTTACTCGTCAGTTTCTGGTGAAACTCAGCAGCGGCAGGGGACTGGCCTTGCCCGGCAGCCTCGTTGTACAAGGTTCAGCGAGCTCTCTGAGAAGGGGCTCCTGACACTTTACAGTCTCTATCTTCTCTGGGACCCACAGAACTCCGGCCAGCTCTGCTCCGCCCCCCTCCGCGGCCTTGTCCGGCCTGGGGTGGGGGAGGAGGCTGAACCAGAGCCCTGTTACCTCTTTAAAAGCTGGAAACTAAAGAGACAAAGAAATTCCCGGGCTTAGGTCTTAAGGTGGTGTTCACAGGTTGATCTCACTTTTCAATGGTCAAAACTACTGTCAGTTCTCTGAAATGGCCAGTTATTGGCCAGGAGAAAAAACTCCCATCAGCCTCCAGCACCCTTAACTTCTTTAGGTGTTTCTCTTTGTTTCTTAAATGTCAATCTATCACATCCTCCCATGGCAAAAATTACATGTATTTGCTGCACATCAGGAAGTCTATCCAGATTGCCTATTTAGTTCCAACAGGGTAGAGAAGTTTTGATTAGAGCTCACACACATAGATTTGACCAAAGACAATACATTGTCAGCTCTCATGTTTTTATGGGTACTTGTTCACCACAGGCAGTAAGATCTTGTCTATTGGGAAAACCTTGTGGAGAGTTAGAGAGTAGCAAGTTGGTGTAGATACTGAAAAAGTAAAAATTGTTTTGGAGAAAGAGGAAGTAATTTTATTTTAAAACTATGTAATACCTTTTCAGCCTGAAGCTTATGAAGAATCTAGATAGTCACATGTTTCTCTCTTGCAGCTGAGAGAAATCCAGGTCTTACTAAAATGATTTCCATCCAAACAGGGAAGACAAGAATTGGTCAACTAAAACCAGAGAGTAGCTCCCAGAACTTTTCCAAATCTTTGTAAGCACATAATTAAAAACAAATGACCTGTCCAATTTTGCTATTTTGCAAGTCATCTTTGAAACAAAGTGTGCTGGTTTTGGCTAGGGTAGAATTAATTGTCTTCACAGTGGCCAGTATGGGGCTGTGTTTTGGGTTTATGCTGAACACAGGATTGATTATACATAAATGCTTTTGTTATTGCTGAGCAGGGGTTGCACAGGGCCTTGAGGCCTTTTCTGCTTTTCTTACTGCTGTGCTGGCAAGGGGATTGGCAGCACATGGGAGGTTGGGAGGAGACACAACCGGAACAGGTAACCCTAACTGACCAAAAGGATATTCCAGACCATATGACATCATGCTCAATATAGAAAGTGGAGGGAAGAAGGAGGAAGGGGGAGAACATTTTTAGTGATGTCATTTGTCTACTCAAGTAACCGTTACACGTGATGGGGCCCTGCTTTCCCTATTAAACTGTCTTTATCTCAACCCATGAGTTTTCTAGCTTATACCTTTCCAATTCTCTTCTTGATCTTACTGGTGGGGGAAGTGAGCGGGAGGCTGCATGGTACTTGGGTGCCAGCTGGGGTGAAACCACAACACAAGGACATGTTTCAACCTTTCCAGCCTCTTTCCATGACTTCATTGTTAGACTTTATTTGAACAGTTAAAATGCCACATTAATGTGTGCAAACTGTATAAGCTCATCCAGATGGTACCTTATTTTAAATTGTCTTGTTCAAATAACTGAAAATTCTAATTTAAAAAATGAAATCACATTTGGCTTAGCCTCCAAAATATTAGTTTTATTGGCAGATGAGCAAACAAATGGCAAATGCTTTCTACACAATATCTTGTTTATCTCTTTCACAAAGGCCATGAGAATTTAAATTTAAAAAAATTTAAAAAGTGAGAAGTGTGGTTTGGAGTGGTTGTCTCATGAAATTGGTAACAGAATAGATACATTTAAAAAAATCTGTTTAGGTCTTGTCAGTGATTTTCAAGGGAAAACTGGTTCATTGCTTGCATAGCAGTGTGGTGTAACATGACCCAGTGAAACATTTATACTGGAGGTGCTGCACGCCAAAACGTGTAGATTTTTTTGGGGGACTCTGGAGCTGAAATGCACATTGTGAATGGAATAATTTAAATATTTTCCAGTTGCATGAGTATTGTGAAGACTCTGAACATGCACAGGTATGATTACAGTCCTTGTAGCTCTGCATAAATTTGCCATGTATGCTCTTCCTATGTCTGTGTACTTCAATTTGCAGATGTATGTGTTGTGAGTCTAATCAGATCTTAAATATGGCATTATTTAAAAAAATAAACATTTATCATGTCCATTAACACTGGTAACTTTTTAAAATTGAATGACATTTGACACTGCTTTCTAACATCATCATTAATTGTTTATATATTAATTAAATCAGTGTAAATTTTGAAAGCACCTGTTACAATCCGCTAATTATAGGAGAGGAAAGTGAGCTCTCTGTGGATTGCAGATAGAAATATTAGGTTCGAATATTCCTCAAAATGAGATTAAAACCAAATGAGGTTAAATGTTGATACCAAAAAAAGGTATATTTTATTTAACAGTAAATAAGAGAGAAATAAAGATAAAGAAATAAAAAAGAGATGGGAAGGTACAGGAAGAGTGACAGAAACAGATTAAGTTGAAAGATATCACCCCTCCATGGGTTACAACAACATCTTGTTGCTTCCCTCCATCTGGTCTTCTTGGTGGTGAGGGTCCCCTGCTGAAAGGCATAGAATTCAATGGATTAATGTACATTTGGGCCAGGTGGGAATGCCCAGGCACCTCTCCTGCAAAAGGGCAAGTTTGACACTGTTTCTTTCAAGACTCTGGATTGGTTGCATCATTTTGCATCACATGCAGTGCTTTGGTGCAAGGCTTCAGGAATAAGTCTGGGGAGCACTTCAGGGGCTTTTGATGGATTATGACACCTCTCCAGCTGCCTCTCACATGAATGTCCTGTGGATGCAGCTTTCCCAGGGTAGGGGGGAGCTTTTTTACAAGTGAGCCAGTTTCTGTAAGGGAGGATGGGTATTCACTGCCTCTGACCAGAGGTTTTGCCACACACCCAAAAACATCCTTCTTCTCCCCCCTTGTTTGGGGAGGGGGAGTCTGTGTAAACCTGGCAGTAAGAGATAAGCTTGAGGGCTATGGCCTCCCTCAGCCTGAAGCCAGGAAGGGATGATTTTCATGACAGCTGCTGGACTTGGCCCTCCCATGGATGCTGTCCCAGCTTTATTTATTTCTTCCCAGACCTGAGATGATCGAATCAAAGTGTTACTTTATCTTATGTCAAGTTGTCTTAGGTGGCTTAACTCACAGTTCATGGTTTCAGTCAGGAGGCCCATTGAGGGTGAGGTGGGCTTTGTACATGGTGCAGCTTCCTTGGTGCAGCTTCATTTTACATTTTTGCCCTAATGGGGCAAAAGTCTTTTATGGCAATGTTTAAGCCATGAACTCGTAACATTTCAGTCTCTGACACCACCAGATGAATATTAATAGTTTCTGAAATCTCTAGGAAAGACTTACTTTTGTGTGATCTCTGAATTGTGTAGATTAGAATATGATTCAATTGTGACCTGAAGAATGTAGAGTAGTATAATTTATGAGCCTAGATTTATAGGATACTAGTATTTTATTCTGGAGTTAGTTTTGGGTTTGTTTTTTGGAGTTTTTTTCATCAATGATCAATGAAATAAAAAAATAAACATTAATATTAACCAATCTGATCCTGCTGCTGGCACCGCTGCATGTGAAAAAGATTTTTCTTTTTTGTTTTTTTTGGGCTACACTGGAGATGGTGAGGTCAATCAGCTGTAGCAGCTGGTGACAAGCTTTTAGCATTCATGCTGGTGGGCCATAGGGATCAGGAAGGTGTGAAGCCAGGTCCTGCCACCACCTCAACCTTGGGGAGAGTCACTGCTCTTGACCTTCTAGCATCTCTTTGGCACACCAGCTTCAGAGTATGGCCTCTGCCACTCAAATACCAGCATCCTTGGCCATGCAGTCTTCAGTGTACACTTAAACTTGTTAATAATTTCCCTGCTACAGTTTAAAAAAGAAAAGGAAAATCTTCTCTACTGTCTTTCTACAACTGCATCACATCAGAGGGGAATTTCTTATGCTCACAACTGAAAGTTCCTACCAGGGCTGCAGACAGGATGTGCCACGAAGAGAGCAGTCTAAATGCAAATTAAGGACAAAAACATTAAGAGTAGAGAAATACTGAGAACAGAGAAAATATTTTCTGCATATTTGCTATTCAAAACACCCCCCAGCCAAGTTAACAAGTTGTTGTTAGAAGTTGTACAGAGAAAAATCACACATGCTTCTCTGAATTTTAGAAATTACAGATTTTATTTATAATGCAAGGCACAACCCCCATTTCAAAAATGGGAAAAGCTCCTTTTCCCTAAGTCTGCCAAATCATGTGGTATTTTAACTTCCTGGTAGTTTAACCCCAGCCAGGAGCCAAGTCCCACACAGCCTCTCACTCACTCCCCCACCAGTGGGATCAGGGAGAGAATTGGAGGGGTAAAAGCTAGAAAACTAGTGGGTTGAGATAAAGACAGTTTAATAGGGAAAGCAAAAGTTACACACACAAGCAAAAGCAAAGCAAGGAGTTCATTCCCTGCTTCTCATGGGCAGGCAGGTGTTCAGCCATGTGCAGGAGAGATGACTTGGGTATACAAACACTGCAACTGAATATCCCACTCTTCCTTCTTTTTCATTCAGCTTTATATACTTAGCATGATGTAGCCTGGAATATCCCTTAGGTCAGGTTGGGTCACCTGTTCAGGCTGTGTCTCTTTCCAAATTCCAAATAAATTCTCAATATGTCCCCAGCCTGGCCATAGCTGCAATAAGGGGATATTCTGTCTAGCAAAACTTTTCTCTTGGATCAGAGTTCTTTATTTCACCATGCACCCCCAGCCTCCTTGCCAGCATGGCAGTATGAGAAGCAGAAAAGGCTCTGTGCAAGCCTTCCTCAGCAATAACAAAAACATCTCTATATTATCAACCCTGTGTTCAGCACAAATCCAAAACACAGCCCCATACCA
This sequence comes from Pseudopodoces humilis, assembly GCF_049639895.1. Taxonomy (NCBI): domain Eukaryota; kingdom Metazoa; phylum Chordata; class Aves; order Passeriformes; family Paridae; genus Pseudopodoces; species Pseudopodoces humilis. The sequence continues at coordinate 17,910,039 of NC_142211.1, forward strand.
GCCACTGGGAAGAAAGTTAACTCTACACCAGCCCAAACTAGCACACTGTAGTAAGAGCATACTTTGACCTTCCATTCTACCTGACTGCCAGGTGAGGGGCTGGAGATGGGCAGGTGATGAGCCACACCAGGCAGGGGAATAAGTGGGAAAAAAAGACATGGAGCAGCAGCTGTGCTGATTGATTCCCTCCCAAATCAGTGCCCATAGAGAAAACTCAGACACTGTTGTTGTCTCGGTTTTGGAAGACAGGTGTCTGCTAGGGAGGGCAGGAGCCTCTCCTGGAATAAAAATGTAGACCCCCTCCTTCCGAATTATTATAATTCTGAAATTAAGGGCTCTCAGGCAGAGATCTGGGGATAGGAATAACAGTTCTTTATTAGTATGCATAACAAGGCAAACAAACAACTATAACTACAGCGTTAGCAAGAAAACAGAACCAGGGACCCCGTGACAGCCTTCTCGGCTGAGACGGGAAGGGATGGAGGAGAGGCTTTGCTTCACAAACCCCCTCAGGCGGGCAGTCCCGGTGCTCCTGCAGGGCTCTGAGGAACACTCAGCTGGAACGGCAGGAATGAGCAGAGATCCTGGGCCGGTGGCTGAGGTGTATCAGCAGCTCCGCGGTGGTGCCTGGCACTGCCACGTCCCCCTAGGCCGGGGGTGCGAGTCCCACCAACGAAGAGGGAAGAAGGAGAAGAAGCAGCAGCTCCGTCTGGGTGATGGCGAAATTTCCTTCTCCTCACCGCAACATTTCTGCGTGCCCCAAGTGTCCTTCTCCAAAGCTGAAGAAGCCTGCCAAACTGCCCCTACCTCCCCTTTTCTTGCCCCCTTCCCCCCCTGGGCCCAGATGAACTCTTTGTGTTTTCTCAAGCACTCACCAAGTACCTGCAGTCAGGTTTTCCCTGCAACTAATGGGTAAAAATTCCACAGGTGAGCCAGAACTAAAAGGACACTTAACCCCCAACAGCTGTGCATAATCTCATGTTCCAAATCTGAACTGAAGAGATGTGTCAGAGAACTGGGGAAAGACTTGTAAGAACTGGCTTGTTAAATGGACATGTAAAGTAAAGAAAGATAACATCACTGGTGAGAAACTACAATTTTACTGTTTAATGGTGTTTACTAAATGTGTAGATTCTGGCTGACAAGAAGATAAACCTGCTTCTGCAGCAGTCTTAAGGTGACTTTATGATGCTTGTATCCCAAGTTGCTTTATGTTACATATTAAGTTCTGCACCTTTAAAACTGGCTTTGGGAGCGAAGAGAGGGAATGAGAAGCACATGGTTTGTATTGAGAAAGAGCCCTCACTCCCCCACATCCTGTTCCTAGACTGTATTGTCTGCAACATGGACAGACAGTGGGACAGAGCTCTCTTGCTTTTAGTTAGTTTTTAGTTAACTGAGGCAGAGACGTTCCCTGGACTGTTTTTTTCCTTTTTCTTAGATCTGTTCAAACTTACTCTGGACTGAAAAAACAGACAAACCCCAGGAGCTCACACCTGTGGCCCACTGGGGCCTGGGTCTCAGCACTTTCCAGAGCCAGAGGGACTGATAAGAACCTGAGCAAGCCTAGCAACACCACATGAAAAAGACTTTTTCTAGATTTGCCATCTCATCAAACAGAGAGAGGTTTTATGGCTTAATATTATTAAATTTCTGTTAAATAAACAGGTTTTTTCCACTTTTATCCAAAAAAATCTTTTTTTCCCAAATCAGTTGAAGGAGGGGCCGCTTGAATTTACTTTCTGATAAACCCCCATTTAGAAGTTCTCTCCCAAATTTGCTCTAAACCAAGACAAGCCGATAGCACGGAGATCATCCTGCTGAAAGATAGGCAGAGAACTTTCTCTGTTAGCTTGCTGGTTAGTGTTACTGCAGAGACCATAGGAAAACATTTCTTTGCAATGTATAGGGAGCCCTGTCTGTGAACTGTAGTCACAGTATGGTGTATTGGGTTTTCATGGACAGGTTTTGGTGGGGGGGGAGGGGGGGAGTCGTCAGGGTGGCTACAATGGGAGCTTCTGTGAAGAAGCTAGAAGCTTCTCTCATGTCCAGCAGAGCCAGTGTCAGCCAGATCCAGGACAGACCTGCCACTGACCAAGGCCAAGCCAATCAGTGACAGTGGTAGCAGCCCTGGGATAACATATTTAAGGAGGAAAAGAAAAATTGTGGCAAGAACCTGCAGCTGGAGAGAGGAGTGAGAATATGTGAGAGAAGTAACCCTGTAGGCATCAAGGTCAGGGAAGAAGCAGAGAAGGAGGCACTCCAGGTGCCAGAGCAGAGATTCCCCTGTAGCCCATGTAGGACCCCATGCTGGAGCAGGTAGATGCCTGAAGGAGGCTGTGAACCTGCAGGAAGCCTGTGCTAGAGCAGTCTCCTGACTGGACCTGTGACCCTGTAGAGAGAAGCCCACACTGAAGCAGGTTTGTCAGGACTCATGACCTCATGAAGGACCCCCCTGCTGGAGCAGATCTTGAAGAAGTTCCATGGGTTATATATGCTCATGTCCAGGTGGGAATGCCCAGGTACCTCCCCTGGGGTGGGGAATTTCACACTGAATGATGCAATGCTGTAGATCATGGGACACTTTTTAAGTCTTTGATCGTTTATGACACCTCTGAAGATGTCACAGCTGCCTCTCAGGTCAGCACACTTGAGTCAATTATGGCCCATCAGAAGGGGTGATTACTTCCAGGCTACATGTGAATGTCCTGGTGCTTCCCAGAGTGGAGTTTTCACAGCTGATCCACTTGTGTAAAGACTTTGGCATGATAAAAACCATTATCCCACCTCGATGGATTTGCCTCTTATTAGCCTCTTCCCTTATCTTGTTCAACACCCAGCTGTATCCTGAGGTGGCAGGTGTGCTCACCCTCTGCCCCTGGGTGGTTATTTTGCACATCCTCAGCTTGCACCCTGATTGTTTGAGCCATTAACATTCCAGTCCCTCACAGGAAGGGGCAGGGGTGTTTTAAGTTTTGTGTTTATTGCTCATTATCCGGCTCTGATTTTTGTTGGTAATAAATTCAGTAATTTCTCCAAGTCTGTTTTGCCCATGACAGTAATCGGTGGGTGATCTCTCCCTGTCTTTGTCTCCACCCAGGAGCCTTTTGTTATAGTTTTTCTCCCCTGTCCAGTTGAGGAGGGGAGTGATAGGGCAGCTTTGGTGGGCATCTGGCATCCAGACAGGGTCAACCCTCCATGTATGTTAATAAATGTAATGCAAAACGAGAAAATTAGTTAAGTGTCATGGGGTGACTCTACCTTTAAGGTGGTTTTGGGAGCTAAAGAAGTTGAAGTTGCTGGTGACTGATGAGAGTCTTTTCTCCTGACCAATTATCGGTCATTACTGGGAATTGACAGCAGTTTTGACCATTGAAAAGTGGGATCAACTTGTGAACCCTACCTTAAGATGTAAAGCCAGAGTACTCTTGTTCTCTTTGTTTCCTGGCTGTGAAAGGTAACAGAGCTCCGGCTGGCCTCCCGTTCCCTGCCCGGCCATGCGGCCGGGAGGGGGGCTGGGCTGAGCCTGCCGCGTCTCTCGGCCGGGAGATGGGGGCCTGCGGGGGGCTTGTCCCAGGCTCTGGCCGGGCCAAGCCGGTCTCTGGCTCGGCTGCAGGTTTTGCTGTGACTAAATTCACCAGAGACTGACGAGTGAAGAAAAAAAGGAGCTCTGAACCTGCGGCGGGCTGAGGCGGCGACTAGACTTTCCAAAGCAGCCATGAGGAATCTTCTATTGAAGACAGCTCCAGCTCTTGCTCCGGCAGAGATCACAGAACCATCAACAAAAGCCTGGGCAAGATTTTAACCCTTTCATTACCCAGATGAGACTTGCAGATTAATCTTTTTTTTTAATCCGGAGAAAGAAAAAGAGAGTAATCAACATGAAAAGAGACTATATAAAACTATCAGAGACAGTAAAGAAAAGAATTAAGTTTCAGAAAAGGTAGAGAATAAGGAGATGCTTTGTGAGCTGAAATACCTTTCTGTTGAGGCTATGGAAATGGACAATAAGGTCTTGAAAAAACTCCTTTAATTCATGACAGTATATAGGGAGGAACAGAGTGTTCAAAGTGTAAATTCTGAGTAAAAAGTAGAGTGATTGTGATACAGTGAAGTGCTAGAATAGAGTGAAGCAAAGATTTGAAGCCTTGGGGGGCAATGAGAAAGCTGTTTTCTAGTGAAGCTCACAGAGACAGATGAAGAAGACTTTTACCTTTGAATAACTCATCCTTAAAATGACATCCCTAGACTTATGGCCCATAATACACCTCAGAGTGATGTGAAATGGGAGGAGTGAGCTCTGATGACAGATTTCTGGGCAGCTGACATCAGAGAAATAGAAAACTATAGCAGAAGTAGTTTTCTTGTGAGAAACTCCATAGATTAACAGAAAGAGACTTCTGTTTCTCTACAAAGACTGATGAAAAGACTGTAGCAGGAATTGGGACTGTTTTAACCACCAAAGTTCCAAAGTTTTTGTCTCTGTTGTCATGTGAACAAAGGAATGGTGGGCAGTAAGGGATAAAAAGGGTTTTCTGAAAGTTTATTCTGGTGTTATTATTCTTGTAGATTGTTAATAAACTTTCTTTATTCCTTTTAAGTTTTAAGCCTGTTTTACTCTTGTTCTAATCCATATCTCACAGCAAAAAAATAAGTAATCTTTTTTAGTTACTGGTTTAAAACCACGACATTAAGACATTACAAATAGTTAAAGGAACAACTAACTTAATTGGGATCATAAAGGTTGTGAAAAATGCCATATTACTAACATTTTGTGATAAGGTAAAAGCTTTATTGATCTGGTTCGTTTCAGTTATATGAATGAAATATGTATATAATATTTAAGGAAAATAAGTTGCTCTTATGGGAAATTGAGACAAATAAATGTCTAAGACTCATCTTGGTGTTGTCACTAGATGAGTCTGCTTTACTGCTTTAGGTGAATCTAGTTTGGGTGATATTTTGGTTTTGTAAGATGTGTATGCTTTAATTAGCTATTTGGACAAGGAAGACTATCAGTTCTTTTGTTCTGTGTTTCTTCTAGCTCTTACAAGCTTGTGTTAGCTTTACCTGGATCTCCACAACTTTGAAATAAACTTTTACATTATATAGTAATCAATAATTAATTTTGGGATATCTGCAGTATAAAAGCAAAATGGTGTATTACCAAGATTTTGTGTATTCTGATCTCCTTTTTATATTTCACAAAACTTGTGAAATGTGATATTTCACAAAGTCCCATTTCTGAATGAGGCTATTTTTCTGGTATTTATGTAGGCTTCACTTGATCTGACTAGTTCTCTAATGCTTTCATGTTTTTCCACTGCTGGTGATATGCGGATAGAAAAAGAACTCTATAACTTGCAGAATAATTATAAGAGTAGGTGTGAATTTTATTCAGTGCTGAGGTGCATGGGGATATCTGCTCCGAAAAGCATGCGCACCTTTGAGATTTGGTTTTCTCCTTTTATCCTTTACAAAGTAGGGTTACACGACGTCTGTCCTCACTTCATATTACAAATAGCTCCATGCCCCTTTCAGTCCTTTGACCACCTTTTGGGACTTTAAATCCGTTCCTTCCGGCTTAGGGTCCGAGGAATCTCCTTTATCCTGTGGTGCCTTTGTCTTTGCATCTTGTTTGTGTATTCTAGCTCCTTATCTTATCTTGCAGTCTGACCCTTTTCCTGTTCTTGTGGATCAGGGTGTCAGGGTATGGTTTTTGTCAAACCCCCCCTTTTTAGTCAAGTATTTCTTTATGTTTATTTCCTAATTCTTAATTTTTCTGTTTCACTGGTATACTGTATTGGTTTTGTATGGCCTGGTTTGTGGTGGTGGTGGGGGGCACAGAGGTGCCTTCTGTGAGAGGCTGCTAGAAGCTTCAACCATGTCTGGCAGAGCAAATCCCCGATGGCTCTGAAGATGGACATGCCTCTGGCAAAGGCTGGGACAATTAGAAATGGTGGTAAGGCCTCTGCGATAACATATTTAAGAAGAAATGAAAACAAAGGTTGTGGAGCAGTTTTACTTTTCAGCCAGAGAAGAGCAGAGTGAGAATATGTGAGACAAACAACTGTGAAGACGCCAAGGTCAGGAAGAAGGAGGGGGAGGAGGTGCTCCAGGCACCAGAGCCAAGATGCCTCTGCAGGCTGTGGTGACTAGGGCGAAGCAGGCTGTACCCCTGCAGCCCATGGGGATTCACAGGGAATGCAGAGATCCACCCACAGCCCTTGGGGGAGGTTCCCATGCCAGATGGATTCCCAGGTGGATGCCTGGAGGAGGCTGTGATCCTATGGGAGCCCCGTGGAGAGAGAGGCCCTGCACATAGGCTAGAACAGCCTGTCCTTGAAGGATTGCATCCTGTGGAAGAGTGACCTATGCCACAGCAGTTTTGGGAGGACTGTTTGCACATGGGAGTGACTCACGTTGCAGCAGGTCCCAGGGAGCTACTATTCATGAGAGTGTCCTAATTTGGAAGACCAGTGTCTGCTAGGGAGGGCAGGAGCCTTGTCTGCTAGGGAGGGCAGGAGCCTCCCTTGGAATGAAAAATGTAAACCCCCTCCCTCTGAATGACTGTAATTTTGAAATCAAGGGGCTCTCAGGAAAAGAAATGGGGATAGGAATAACAGTTCTTTACTAGTATGTATAACAAGGCAAACAAGCAACAACTATGGCATTAATAGCAAAACAGAAACAGGGACCCTGTGACAGCCTTCTCGGCCAAGATGGAAAGGGAGGAGGAGGAGGAGGAGGAGGAGGAGGAGGAGAAGAAGAAGAAGAAGAAGAAGGAGAAGGAGAAGGAGAAGGAGAAGGAGAAGGAGAAGAAAAGGAGAAGAAAAGGAGAAGAAAAGGAGAAGAAGAAGAAAAGGAGAAGAAGAAGGAGAAGAAAAGGAGAAGAAGAAGAAGAGGAAGAAGAAGAAAGAAGGAAGAAGAAGAAGAAGAAACAAAAAGAAGGACACCGAACCCCCAACACATTGATTCAGGCGAGAACTGTCTCCAGTGGGAGGGAACTCATGGTGCAGCAGGGGAACAACTCCTCTCCCTGAAAGAAAATCTTGGGTGTTGAACTGAATGTAACTCCCATTCCCTGCCTCCATGCCCCCCTGGGATAGGCAGTAGAGCTGGAAAGGAGGGAGGGGTGGGGGGGGAAGGTGTTTTTAAGGGCTTATTTACTTCTCATTATCCTGCTTTGGTTTTGTTAGTAATAAATTCACCTTGTATATCTAAGTGGATCCTGTTTTGCCCATTATGGTATTTAATGAATGATCTCTCTCCCAGTCCTTATCTCAACTCATGAACCCTTCTTTAAAATTTCTCTCCTCTGTCCAGCTGCAGAGGGGAGTGAGTGAATGGCTTTCGTGGGTGCCTGGCATCTGGCCAGCATCAACCCACGGCATGTATTTGTGAAAAACGAGTTTCACTCTCCTGATAAATTTTAAAAGGTTTAATATAAACAAAAAGACAATAGGACACAAAGATAATAAAGCAAAGGGTTAAAACAGCCGGGGGGCTCGGCTCTCTGCCAAGAGCACACCTGGTGCTTTGGAAACACCCTTTATATACCATTTCTGCCACATGGATTTCATGCATATTTAAACTTTTCCAGGAACTGTTTTGCATGGCCACTCCTTGGATCCGCCTTTTTAGAGTATGCACATTTCTTGGCTTTGCGGTTTTAATTTCTCTCTGATCATCTTTTAATTTGGGCCGTGGCTCTTTCTTCCACAGGTGGTGAGTGCTGATAGCAGCCTGGGCCATATCATCTGTTCACTGGAGGTAATCCTGCTTGCTCCGGCAGGACCTGAACCTAATGTCCAAAATTCTTCTGACCTACTCCTAAATTCTAGCTAATAGCAGGAGATAAAGACTGCATTCACATAAAAGCTATTATAAAATTATACATATAATATTCATCTTAATACTTGCAAAAAGCCAATATCACATGTATTTATAACATATTTATCAGATATTCTCTGAAATATACCATCAGATTCTTTAGACTGTGAAACAGGCAATTTTTGCAAGCTAGCATCTTAAAGTATTTTTTTTAACAAGATTCCCTGTTCTGTGATTTTTGATCTGAAAAAGCTTTAATTTTATTCCTTTTCATTTCTATATATATATGCACACGTATATACATTTAGAATGAGCCTTCTATGAATCCTTGTTGTTGTTATAAAATCACTTGTTAAAGTACAGGAGTTGAGTCTACATTGTCCTCACAGTTCAACTATTTTGTTTTGTTCTTTACACAGGAGCCCTTACCAAAGTAAAGGAGAGTAAGCGACATGTGGAAGAGGGGAAGATGGAACTCCCAAAAGCTGAGGGCATTGAAGAACGCTGTAACATTATTTCTTTTGCAACTCTAGCAGAAATTAATAATTTCCACAAAATTCGTGTGAGGGACTTTAAATTACAGATGCAGCATTTCTTGAAACAGCAAATACTCTTTTTTCAAAAAGTGACACAAAAGCCAGAGGAAGCTCTTCACAAGTATAACAGTGTTTAATCTCTGAACTTTGATTTGTGGAATTCCCTCAATATGAATGTGACTCAAGAAGCAGAGCAAACATTGCTGCTGCTGAAAAACTGTTGCCAGTGGTAGATTGTGGTACAAGGGTGGTTTTGTGTTCACCTGGAATCTTCATTTAATCTCTGATTATGTAGAAAGGAAAGAGTTATAGGGCTATGTAGTAGAAACAGTACCAAACATTGTAACCAAGTTATACTGTGTATGCTTATATAACCATTGTAACTTTTTAAAAATAATGAGTATGTTATTTGCCTTATTGCTTTATGAAACGTGGTATCTTAGTGCATACTTTGTAGACCTCAAAACTGTTTGCAACTTTAAGTAAGTTGGTGTCTCAGTTTTGGAAGACAGGTGTCTGCTAGGGAGGGCAGGAGCCTCTCCTGGAATAAAAATGTAGACCCCCTCCTTCCGAATTATTATAATTCTGAAATTAAGGGCTCTCAGGCAGAGATCTGGGGATAGGAATAACAGTTCTTTATTAGTATGCATAACAAGGCAAACAAACAACTATAACTACAGCGTTAGCAAGAAAACAGAACCAGGGACCCCGTGACAGCCTTCTCGGCTGAGACGGGAAGGGATGGAGGAGAGGCTTTGCTTCACAAACCCCCTCAGGCGGGCAGTCCCGGTGCTCCTGCAGGGCTCTGAGGAACACTCAGCTGGAACGGCAGGAATGAGCAGAGATCCTGGGCCGGTGGCTGAGGTGTATCAGCAGCTCCGCGGCGGTGCCTGGCACTGCCACGTCCCCCTAGGCCAGGGGTGCGAGTCCCACCAACGAAGAGGGAAAAAGGAGAAGAAGCAGCAGCTCCATCTGGGTGATGGCAAAATTTCCTTCTCCTCACCGCAACATTTCTGCGTGCCCCAAGTGTCCTTCTCCAAAGCTGAAGAAGCCTGCCAAACTGCCCCTACCTCCCCTTTTCTTGCCCCCTTCCCCCCCTGGGCCCAGATGAACTCTTTGTGTTTTCTCAAGCACTCACCAAGTACCTGCAGTCAGGTTTTCCCTGCAACTAATGGGTAAGAATTCCACAGGTGAGCCAGAACTAAAAGGAGGACACCTAACTCCCAACAGTTGGCTAGCTAAAAGCTGGCTACCAATGCCTTTTTACTTTCCTAGATTTGGATTTCTTATATTAAAGTGATTCTTTTTTACAGATTCCTAGTAAAGCAGCTACATGATTCTGTGCCTTTAGACTCTATTTTTCCTTTTCTAATAAGTCACATTTTTATAACTGAATGAATGAAGGATTGATGCCCATAACAGGAACTGATTATGAAACTGATTATTGACTGGAAAAAAATCAGCTCCCGTCCAGTTTGTGCAGCAAGTACTGTCATATGACAGGTGTTATCTCAAAAAGGAGAACTTAAATGCATTCACACTTCCCCTGAAAATGGCAACTATGATAGAGTACTGTTGTCCTAAAACAGGTTCTATCACCTGTTGTGCAAGAAGCCAATCCACACATAGTTGAGGTATTTGATTTATTCACAGTTCTGTACAGAAAGGGACACTGGGTGGCAAATCCACAAAGCCAGCAGCATGACTATCAAAACTTTTCACTTTTATACATTTTAGCATACAATAGCACCAGTGTTCATTGGCAACAAGTTACAAAGTTTTCTCATTAATTAGTATTCTACTTTCTATTGGTTAAATTATTCTGTCACTTCTTATTCTAATTAGTCCGTATGCTCATCTTCCTTTGATTTGGTGGGTTTCTTGGGTTGGTGGCTGTGAGTCAGTGGTTGGGATCTCCCCCTGCCAGAATTACCTTCTATCCAAATTAGCACTTTAGATTGATGGTTGGCCTTGTTTTTTCCTTCTTCTGGCCTTGGTTGTTTCACCAAGTGTCTTGGTTAGCTGGTTTCAGCATTCCGTTATGTCTGGTTTCACCTGATATATTACTTCCAGTTTATTTTTTTCTGTTCTTTCCCTATAGCTGCAGTTACTGAAGTCTATTAAAACTGCAGTTACTGAGACATGTTAAACATAATTTATCTATTTGGAAGCCCAGCGGTACATCACTAGGAAGTTAAGCACATATACAAAACTACACCACTAAATCCCCTTTCCAAAATTAATATTACAGTGAGGTTGGTTTTGGGGTTTTTTTTGTATAAAACATTACTGTGAGTGCAAATTTAAAGAACTAATGTAAAAAAAAAAAATAAATGTATTAAGATGATATGAATACAAGCGGTATGGCTAGAACATTTTTTATTTTTCAACTGATCTGGTCCTTGTTGATTGCTGATTTAGTTTATCTTCAGACTTGCATCTCCATTTCCAGTTTTAGACTCCACTGTGATTCATTAGCTTACTAATTACAAATTTTCAGGGATGTTCAGTAATATAAATGATCTGAAATAAGTTTTGGCTGAACTGACTTAGAAAGCAGGTTACATTTTTATATTTATAACATTTGAGAATTAACAGTTGTCTTAATTTTTGTATAAATATTTTTCACAAGCAGAGTGCATTATATATATGTAAACATATTTTAAAGAGTTTTCTTGATTATTTCCCTTGAATAAAGTCTGAAGTCTGTGTTTATAACCTATCGGTTTCCTTGATATAGGTCAGTATGAAAGAGGGTATTTATTTATCCTACCTTTTTTCTCCTAAACAAAAATAACAAAACATTCCAAGGAAACAAAATGTTTACCTTTTTTTGTTTTAATTAAATTAATCAGAGTTAAATTAAACAAGTGAAAGCCTGGAAAAGGAAGTTAAGCAATAGTTGCATTAAGTGCAAACCATTGCTCACCTATGCAGCGGAAATGTACTGTTCTTTTGCTCAATCGTGAGTTTCTGTAGCTTAACCTCACACCTCTGTTTTAAAGGAATAATTGTAGTAATGTAGTTTTGGTTTTGAGATTCATCCCCAGATGCTTGGAGATTGCTATTTTGATCATGTTTTATTTGGCAGTGCTGCTGTTATGTACTCAAAGAAGTAAAATACAGAAGAATGGAGAGGAAAAAAGACAGTATGTATAAAAGAAAGGACAATCAGTGAGGAAAGACTCCATTTCCAGATTATTAAAAAAGTGCTGCAAACAAGGTTGACAATATAAGGACCATAGTCATAGGGCTGACTTGCTCTTTGTCATCCTCATGGTGTTTTGTTCTACATTCAAAACTCACCACTTCCCATAATAACTCTTCCCAGCAGTATTCCAACTTCCATTATGGTGTTCAACTACATGAGAGTGATGAGCTAGGTTTGAGCTGAGTTCCATGGCTTGTATTTGCTTAAGCCAGATATTGTCTTATTAAATGTCTTTGCAGTAATTAGATCAAACTACAGTCAAATTAATTCTACATAGACATATTAAGATCTGTTCAAAAATTGATCTTGTGTGGGTTCTCAAGCAAGGCAGGCACCCTGGCTAGAGCCAGCACGGGCGGCTATCCTCAGCCGCGCTGTCCACAACCCACAGCATCAATGTGATGGATGGCAAATATGGCGATTTATTGCAGAAGAATTTAGCATTTATAGACTAGGGTCACTGTGTTACTCTCATTTACATACGTCACACCTAGGTGCTATTGGCTAATTGAAGGAGGTTTTACTATCCTAGAGAGAGGGGTGGGTTACTAGCTTTCCATTACATCCCAAGTTCTTCCGCACCGCAAGGCCTTAAACTACAACAGATCTTATTCCAATTGAAGTATTCTAGATTAGTATTAATGACATATACATGTCCAAGGAAAAATTAAGCTATGATATGGATACATGCAACATTATCATATATGTACAGTTTTCCCCAAATAAACTGTCGTGGCCTTCACTTTCTCATTTGTGAGTTTTTGGGGTGGGGGGAGAGTGGGGGTGCTAATTGGTTAAACTTGATGTACAGAAAAACTTTGACCAGAATCCTGGATCTGAATTGTTGCAGACTTCAGAAAGGTTCAAATCTGCATCCATATTAGCATCTTCCTTTTTTCTTCCCTCATTATACAGTTGAACTGACATAGGGAGCCTAAATTACATTAATCCTCACTGCACTATGCAAGAATGTTATGGTTTAGGAATGGTATTCCCAAATTTAGTGTTTTCACTGAAACACTCCAAACCACACTCTGCCTGCTCACTCCCCCATTCCCCTGCCCCTTCAGGGAGCTTGAGAGGAGAATTGGAAACACAAAAAGGTAAAAATCACTGGTTGAGATAAGAAAAACTTACTGGAAACAGCAATGAGATAAGATAACAAACAGTAACAACAACAATACTAATAGCAAAGTGTACAAGATAGGCAAACAATTCACACACCAGTGCTTATTGCTGAAACCGGAAACCTGCAATATCCCCACTGCTCCCACCACACTACCCAACTAGAAGGGACTGTTATGGATCAAATGAGAACTTTAGACAAGCCCTGCCTTAGGCTCAGATTTTTGGCAGCAGCTCTACTTAGGTGACCCATACCTAAATCGTTGTGGCTCGCAAGTTCTTAAGAATGGCCGATTAGGTCTATTACGAGCTATTTATTGAATAGACAGAAGGTAACAGAGAAAGGCCTTAAACAGAGTTACTTACTACACAGTATAAACCAAAAAACTACTAGTAGATTACATAAAACAATGCACGACATTAAGGTATCCATATTAAAGCTAGCAAAGAAATAGTATAGATTAGGAGTCAATACAATTTACCACTGAATTGACAATAGTGTACACAGAGTCCTTTCACTTAACCCCCAGGAGAGTAACCATGAAAATCGGCATCCCAACTTTGGGGAGAAAGCTCCACACATTTCCAAGGAATGTGCAGATTTCTGCTTTGTGAAAGTATGGTGTAGTTTTGTAGTTTGTAAACTGGAGTGTCTGTCAGTCAGAAATTCCAGTTTATCTTTCCACATCTCACTTCCACAGCAAGATGTTTACTGTCAGCTAGAAGTGTCACTTCCACAGTGCAGGCAGTCTTTAGTGAGTTATTTCACCAAATACCAAGCTTTTGTGAAGGGCGAGATGCCTTGCACCAGCTAACAAGCAACAGATAAGCTCTTGTGGCGAGGAGGTGTCCTGCTACAGGGACCTTTTCCCCTCTCCCCCTGCATATGGTGAGGTGGTATAGAATAACCTCTGGGTCCTGGTCATGACCTTCCTGACTACTGCAAAAATTAACTCTGTCCTGGTGTAAGGCCCCAAAAACTGTCTCAATGAACCTCTTAAAAGGGTGTACAAGTTTTTTATGTACTCTGAGTTAGATGCACAGGAGAAATACCAACAAGATAGTCTCAAGGGATCAAAACAACAAAAAACTTTACTGGCAACTTCAGAAAATCAGAAAACTTGGGCGAAAGTTTAGAGCAGCTTTCAATCAACATAAAATATTTCACAAAGCATTAACTCAGGCCATTCAACTTAGCAAGCTCCAAGCCCATCTGATTTTAAGTTACTCAAAACTGAGGAGAGAGAATTAGAAGAAAGAGAAGAAAGAGAAAGAGAGAAAGTATATAGAAAAGAATTAATATAGCTACCACTCCTGGGTTCCAGCGGTGTTTAGTTGATAGAAATTTTAAGAAAAGGTAGGGTCAAGATGTGCTTGCCTCATGTTCTGGGTTAAGTGTCCTTTGGCTTTCCTGGGTCCTTCCCCCAGCTGGGGCTTCTGGTCATCTGCCCACTCTGGGGTTAGATTTGGGTTCCAGGGGTGGGGTGTGAAGCATTGCCTCCTATTATAAATCCATATTGTGATATTGGCTTTGGCAAGTATTAGGATGAATTTTATATGTTATATGCTTTTTGGCTATGTCTGTACTTTTTCTCGTTAGCAAGTTTTAGGTGTAAAAGAATTTCGAACGTTAGAGCTATGCCCGTCTGCACAAAGCAAGATAACCCCAGAGGGCAAAGACAGTGGGGCTCAAGCTGTTATCAGCAGAAGGACGATTGAGCCCAGACTGTTATCAGCAGCAGGGGCCAGGCCGTTAACAGTGGAAGGACATGAAGCCCAGACTGTCATCAGCAGCAGGACAAGGAAGCCCAGACTGTTATCAGCACTGACCGCTTGCAGAGAAAGGAAACCCAGCCCAAATAAAATGATGATCAGAAGAAATAAAAATCTATGGAGCATGCTCTAAAAAAGGCGAAACCAGGGAGAGGCCATGCAAAATGCTTCTTAGAAAAGTTTGAATATGCATTAAACCCTCACAGCAGGATGGGATAAAAAGAGCACTCCAAAGATACCAGGTGTGCTCTTGGCAGCATGCCAAGACACTCGGCCGTTACTCTTTGCTTTGTTATATGTCTCTTATTGTCTTTATTAAACCTTTTAAAATTTAACAGGAGAGTGAACTTCGTTTTTTCACACTTCCAGTGTGCCAGTGATTGGTGTCTACTGTAGGGCTGGGATACAGGTCCTGGGGATGGGGTATGTGGAGCAGAGCATTGCCTCACCAGAGTAAGGCCTGACCTGCCCCTTCCTCCACACATGCACCCAAAATGTTTTGAGTCAGCAATCTCTCCAGTCTCACACCTGACCAGAACCAGAACAAAGAACTACAGTTTTGGTTTTATTTGTGTCCTGGTTTAGGGCAAATTTGAGAGAAAACCTCCAATGCCCCCCACCCACCCCCACCCCCCCCCCCCCCGGGAAGCAAACCCACTTGGCCCCTTTCTCCCTCCCCCCAAACGATTTGGGAAGAGATTTCTCTGAGAGATGTGGAAAAAACCTGTTTATTTCACAGGCAAATCACTACCCAGCACAAGAATGAACGATATCAAATTATAAAACCTCTGGCCCTTCGAAGAGATGACAAACTTCAGAGGGTCTTCCTCCTGTGGGTGTTCACTCTGTTATCAGTCCCTCTGATGCTGGAAAATGCCACTGCCCAGGCTGGGCTCCCGGTAGTCCACAGGTGCAAGCTCCCGGTGCTCCCCCGAGTCCCCAGTCCAGAGCAGGTTAGATCCGTTCAAGGAAAGGGAAAGAAAACAGTCCAGGAAGACCTCACTGCTTCGGCTAGCTGGAAAAGCCAAGGCGATCTCTCCCTCGTTGTCTGTCTGTGCTGTAGTCAAAACCCCGTCCCGGGATGCGGGGGGAGCAAGTACAGTCTCTGATAACAGACTCGGTGCTTCTTCTCCACTCACTTTTACTCTTAGATGAAGTTTTAAGGATACAAAACCTATTTCTGGGCTAGGTGGATGAATGGGGATACAATTTAACATCGCACTCACCCCAGGACAATTTGGAACAAATATTACACTGACTACTCATGATGAACGAACTACTGGATGGTGTCTGAGATTCAAATGTACTCTACAATAAAGTGAATATATATTGTGTGGGACTGGAAGCATCAAAGGAAATCTATCAAAATACTTTTAAATAAATGAAGGCAAATTATTTCTACAGAACAATGTTAATTTTTTTTTGGTTTATTACATTCCTGTAATTTGTTTTTAATGCAACACAATTTTTGAATTGTCAGTAATTAAGTATCTGGTATACTTGCTGGGGGTTACAGAGCTTCAATTAAAAGCTGTAAGAAAATTCACTGAGTTATTGGTTTCCCTGAAAGTGCTTAATCCAATGAAAACCATGCAACAAACCTATTAGGGCCTTATATCTACTTAGAATGACCAGAGAGTGGAGTGTGAATAAAGTTTCTATATAAATTGTAGGTTTTAGATTTAAAAAATAACAACCTGCTAAAATGGCTAGATCAGTGTGTTTCCTAGACATTTTGTTGCCTGATACTTGCAGGGAAGACATTTACCTCTGTTTATGACTTGTGCATGTTTTCTAGATTCTCTCTACTCTCTTCAGGATCCAATGGCATGATACACTTGATTTAGAAGTGCTCCAACACCCAGAATAGAGAGATCACTAGAAAAATTATGTAGTGATGAAACATTCAAGAAAAGCATCACCAAAATCTGAAAAAAAAAATCAAATTGGAAGAATACATTTCATATAAAATTGATATGTTTTTAGAAAATGTTAATTAACTGCCTACACTGAAAATGCCAACATTATTTGGTGAGGCACAGGTATCTTTTTGGGGAATTTCAAGATCTTTGCAGTCCCTTCTTATTCTGCCAGACCTCTATTTCAGCTCACATCTTCCATGCCAGTTGTTTGTTCCAGCCTGAATTCTTCTAGGAAACAGAAATTAAAGTTGTTCAGCTATTTCTTAGGAGATCATAAAAATAAGAAAAATTCCATAGACTGTTTGAACAATTTTGGCTGGAAAAATTTAGTTCTTTTATACTTTGGAACAAGGACTTGAAATTTGGAATACTTATTACCTTTTGCATCCTTAGATATGCCTCCTTCACTGTCTGTGAAAATTTGCCCAAATATTTTCAAGTTAAACTAAGGTTTCTCCAGGCCCTAATGTGATAAAGTTTGACATAAATTTTCTGTAGCCCCCACTTGCTCCAAGCAATCTTGGTTCTAACCTTGGTCAGCAGTGACTGAGACTTTTTCTTAAATTCTAAGGAAAGAAGAGAGTTTTCAGATGTTGGTTTATTAAGGTTAAACTCTCCTAAGGAAATGCATACTCAGTTTTCATGAGATTTGAATATTATTTGGGAAATGAAGGATAGGGCCATGTGTAGAGCAGTGAGGTAAAATAAGCCTCTAGAGAAAGCTCACTAGTGTAGCAATGTATCTGAACAACTTAAGCCATAGTGTGCTCCAGCCAAACTGTCTGTAGAATTTCTTATCAGACCCTCTGGAATTTGTCAAGGTTGCTGAGACATAAGCTTCTAAAATAAGAAAGAAGACACTGAGAAACAGAAAAACATGACCATAGGAATCAGATAACAGGGGGTGGTCAAACACCTGGACTGTGACCAAACATATATCTTGAGAAGTGCATGCTGAACGCATGGATAAGATAGAGACACCAATCAGGTTTGCGTGAACAGTAGTTTTAGAATCTATAAATAAGTGCATAATGTAAACAATAAATGGCTTCTGCAAAATCATATTGGTTCGTTGTTCAGAGGTCCTGAGCTCCCGCACACTAGAGTACTGATCATTCAGTGAACTGAAAGCAAGAAAGACCTTAACAGAAAAATCATGTGATCATGTCACTGGATTCCATTTTTGATGCATACTCAAAAGAAAGCTGAATTAAACCACATGGGTTACCTTACTTCTTAAATTTTCTAAATTTTAAAGTACTGCTTTTGTAATTTTAGAAGTTTCTCAATATAATACAGTGCAGAATAGTACATACATAAAAACATAAATTATGTAATATATGCAAGTACTGTAGTTTCAGTATACTTCAGATTCATGCAGTTAAGAGCAGAGCTCACATATGCCCTGAGTTAATTTCAATACATGACTTTTACATGCAGTAAAACCATGAGAAGTGTCGTGGTTTGACACTGGCAAAATTCCAGGCACCCACAAAAATCACTCAGTCGCCACCCCCACCCCCCCACCCCCCACTTACAGCTGGGCAGAGGAGAGAAAAATGTAACAAAGGGTTCATGAGTTGAGAAAACACTCCAAGGGCAAAACAGGCTCAACTTCGAGGTACAAAGTGAAATTTATTACTAACAAAATCAGAGGAGGATAATAAGAAGTAAAACAAACCCTTAAACACACCTTTTCTTCCCCCAACCCCCTCCCTCCTTCCCACCAACAGTGAAGGAAGGCAGGGAATGGGGGTTTTGGTCAGTTCATCACCCAAGGTTTTCTGCTGTTCAGGGAGAGAAGTCGTTCCCCTGTGAGACCGTGGGGTCCCTTCCCACAGGAGACAGTTCTCCATTAACTTCTCCAGTGTGGGTCCAATCCCATGAGCAGCAGTCCTCTCAAAACTGCAGCAATGTGAGTCCCTCCCACGGGCAAACAGTCCTCCCCAAACTGCTGTGGCATAGGTTACTCTTCCACAGGGTGCAGTCCTCCAAGGATAGGCTGTTCCAGCCTGGGAGCAGGGCCTCTCTCTCCACCAGGTCTCCCACAGGATCACAGCATCCTGCAGGCATCCACCCGCTCTGGCATGGGAACCTCCCCCACAGGCTGTGAGTCGATCTCTGCATTCCCCGTGGACCTCTATGGGCTTCAGGGGGATAGCCTGCTTCACCATGGTCATCAGCATGGCCTGCAGAGGAATCTTGGCTCTGGCACCTGGACCACCTCTTCTCCCTCCTTCTTCACTGACCTTGGTGTAGCCATGTTGTTTTCCCTCACATGTTCTCATTTCCTCCTCTTCTCTAGCTGGAATTAAAACTGCCCCCATTTTGTTTTGATTTTCTTCTTAAATATGTTATCACAGAGGCATTACCATCATTTCTAATTGGCCCAGCCTTAGCCAGCAGCACGTCCATCTTCAGAGTCATCAGGGATTGGCTGTGCCGGACATGGTGGAAGCTTCTAGCAGTTTCTCACAGAAGCCACCTCTGTGGCCCCCCTGCTACCAAAGACCATGTTGTGCAAAACCAGCACAATACACAAAAAGTCAAAGAGCTGGGTGAGAGAGTACATTTTATTTGTAGTGAGTTAAGGGGGCTGTGTTTCTCACAGCTGGTACTGATTCACCTCATGCTATTTTTAAAAGATTTTTCTTTTTAAAAAATAAAGCAAAAGTAATCTCTTTCATTAAAAATAATTGTGAACTAATATAAGAACATCTCTCCTTTTCCCTTTTTAATCACTAACTCTCAAGTAAGAGTTTTAGGAGATGCTCCGTTCCTTCTCTTACCTTAAAGAGTACTCAACCGTCTTTTCCTCTTTCAGGAGAGTACTGTTATAAATGCAAAGGCAGATTTGGGTTAAATAAAAAAACAATTTATTATAAAACAATTTCTATAAAAAATAAACAATGAGGAAAAACCACAATAAAACAAACAGCGCAGCGCTGGGTGGACAGGGGTCTATACCCAAAGGTATAGGTGTTCCCAAATCCACGAAGGAGGGTAGACTGTCCGGGGTTTTTATAGGGATTTTTAGCCTTGAGGCCAAATTCCAGGCAGGCACCATTCACCAACGGTCCTTGATTGTTGTATGAATTGATTTCCTGGCGTTGGAGAATAGAGTCAAATGGACGTCCGGACAGAGTCTCCTCATATGTAAAGAAGTTCTGGGTGTTTCTTGATTTCATTGTGGTTCAGGCCATCTGGATGGGATGGTTGGATCCGGGTTGGAGCTGATGGATATCTCGGCTGGACTTTTTCCTTTTGTCTACCTGATGGCTTCCCCCAACGGTGGCCTGCAAGGCGGGGTGTTCAGGTCCGGTGATGAGTATCTCGTCGGAGCCTTTCCCTGTTAGCCTGATGATTCATGTCCTGTCTATTCTTTTCCGTTGATGGGCGCCGAGCCTGTCCCTGTCAGCCTGATGATTCTTGTCCTGTCTATTCTTTTTCGTTGATGGGCGCCGAGCCTGTCCCTGTCAGCCTGATGATCCTTGTCCTGTCTATTCTTTTTCGTTGATGGGCGCCGGCTAGGATCGTTATCCTTTGAGTGGGAATTTGCGACTAGATCTGGGAAGGGCTTGTGGGCCACACTGTACTTTATATTTTATATCATTATTGTTATATACATTTATTTAGATTTCTACGAATTTTTACAAGTTCATTTCTCACAGTACCATACCCATCACAACAGTTCCAATGCCTCTTCAGGTGATGAGGGGGAAGAACCACGAGCACCAGTTTCAGTTTCTCAGGCAGTTTCTGGTGTAGTTATGAACATACAAGCAATGTTGCAAAACTTTGCTTGCAAAATACGTGTCGGACTCCTCTAGTGGCACCCTGGAAGAGTTCTGCTACATTCACTTGCTTTCATTTTGCTTTGCTTAGTGAAATGTTGCCAACAAAAAGAATACACTAATTATTAAAATGAAGAAATTGAGGACCATGCTGCTGATTCAATTGCTGCCATGTTGAGTCTGTGCCAGTTTAATCTATCATGGGTAGATTTCACTTCATAGAAGTGTAAGAAAAATAGCAAGGGTTGTTGAGAATTTATAAAGTGCTGAGAATGCAAGCAAACATTTTGTTTAGTTGCAACCTTGTTCAGGAGCACAGCACCCTCTATGAGAGGAAAAGCTTCTGATGTCAGTGTTGTAAGAGTTCCATGTTGTATCTGTGTGTAGCTACAGTATAGAAACACAGTCCATCCACTAGATTCATGCTACTAAGACTAAACATGCTAATGAAAGACAGTAAAGAAAGTCTGCCTACCTGTAGTGGGTTTTGTAACTTTTCTCTAAAAAATCCTTTTTCTCTTTCTCTGTGTCATGGAGTTACTTTACCTTTAAGAAAGTTTAAGTTGCTGGGAACTGCCTGGAGTCTTTTCTCCTGACCAATTATCGGTCATTGCTGAGAATTGGCAGCAGTTTAGGCCATTGAAAAGTGGGATCAACTTGTGAACCCTACCTTAAAGTGTAAAACCAGAGCTCTCTTGGTTCTCTTTGTTTCCTGGCTGGGAAGGGTGGCAGAGCTTCAGGCCTCCCGTTCCCTGCCCAGGCCATGCGGCCGGGCGGGGACTGGGCTGGGCCCAGCGTCTCCCGGCCGGAGGATGCGGGCCCTGTGGAGGGGGTTTTCTCCAGGCTCCGGCCGGGCCGGGCCGAGCCGATCTCTGGCTCGGCTGCAGGTCTTTTGCTGTGGCTGGATTCACTGGAGACTGCTGAGTGAAGAAGGAGAGGGGCTCTGGGCCTGCAGTGGGCTGGGCGCGGCGACTGCACTCTCCAGAGCAGCCATGAGGAACTTTCCATCGCAGACGGCTCCAGCTCCTGCACCGGCCGAGGCCACAGAACTACCTACAACAGCCTGGGCAAGATTTTAACTCTTTCGTTTCCCAGATGAGACTTGCGGATTAATCTTTTTATCCAGACAGAGAAAAGAGAGTGATCAACATGAAAAGAGACTTTATAAACTACCAGTGACAGGAAAGAAAAGAAGCTTCAGAAAAGGTAGAGAATTAAGAAGATGCTTTAATTAAGCTGAAATATCTTTCTGTTAAAACTATGGAAATGGACAATAAGGTCTTGAAAACACTCCTTTAATTCATGACAGTATATAGGGAGGAATAGAGTGTTCAAAGTGTAAATTTTGAGTAAAAAGTAGAGTAATTATGGTACAGTGAAGTGCTGGAAGATTTGAAGCCTTGAGAGGCAATGAGAAAACTGTTTTCTGGTGAAGCTCACAGAAACAGATGAAGAAGACTTTTTTGCCTTTGAATAACTTATCCTTAAAAATCCCATCCCTAGACTCATGGCCCATATACACTTAAGAGTGATGTGAAAAATGGGAGGAGTGGGCTCTAATAACAGCAGCTCTGGGCAGCTAACATTAGAGCAATGGAAAACTATAACAAAAATAGTTTTTCTTGTGAGAAACTCCATAAATTAACAGGAAGAAACTTCTGTTTCTCTATAAAGACTGGTGAAAAGACTGTAGCAAGAATTGGGACTGTTTTAACCATAAAAGTTCCAAAGGTTTTGTCTCTTTTGTCATGTGAACAAGGGAATAGTGGGTGGACAGGGGATGAAAAGGTTTTTCTGGAAGTTTATTCTGGTGTTCTTATTGTAGTTTGTCAATAAACTTTCTTTTTTTTCCCTTTTAAGTCTTATGCCTGTTTTGCTCTTGTTCTAATCCATATCTCACAGCAAGAAATAAGTAATTTTCTTAGTTATTGGTTTAAAACCACGACACTCTGATTCTGCTGCACTTCTGTATTTTTCTTTCTCTTCCTGGATTTCTCAGTCTCCTTTGGACTGAATTATTTTGGGAACCTCCCTCATGGGGAGCTCTGCTTATCTTAGTTCTTATGTTTTGAAGAAAACTTCCGAGCTCGTTAGAATCTTGTTTCTCGTGTTTATTAGAAGGTCATTACAAAACTTGGCAGGTCTCTCCAGACTGGCTGCACAAGCTTAATTCTTTGCAATCTGGTACATTTCTTTCTTCTGATGGCACAACAAGGCTTTGTGGCTCAGTTTGCATTTGATAGCACAAAATGGCCCCGAATTATGCAGTTCTTTTATCTTTATACTTATTCTTACCCAATTAACAATAGACACGTATATTATTTTTCTTAATGACCCAATGACCCATCATCTGTATGCTGCGCTGCGGCATTTTCTAACCAATCACTTACTATTACCCAAAAACCTCTAGAAGAAGAACATGAAGAAGAAAGAAGGACGAGACAACACCCTAAATCCTCCATCTGTCTTCTGCTCTCTAACTTTTTCACCCAGTGACTTAAGAAAACTCTCTAATCTACACACTCACACTTTTAGCTTTTTCTGTCTAACTTTAACAGTTGTCTTCATGTATCACCATGAAAACATGCTCATGAATTTCATATTATATTAAATTCGGTGTTTTTCTGGATCTTAGAACTAAGTATCAGAAACAAGGGCACACACTCCGTGTCTCAGACTACAACAGGTTTAGCTCTGGCTAAAATCACCAGTGCACCTACTAGAATTATTTACTCATTTCCTGCTGTGAGATATGAGTTAGGAGGAAGGCAAAGCAAGCTCAATTACCTTCTCCAGCAGATTCTTTAATTTCAAAAATTTAGCGTATGCAAATTCTTTTTATTCTATTCTCCTTCCTACTGTCTTCCTGGGACTCACTTGTGATAAAAACATAGGCAGTTGCTCTCAGACAGTTTGAGCTGTTTCATAAGCAATATCCATTCAAAATCTGTGTGCTGAAAGGCAGATGGATCTCTGCTTTGATTAAGGTAAACAATGTATCAAGGGTGCCTTTAAGCTGAATTTTGAGTGGTGTTGAGGGTTAGGTGTCCTTTTTCTTTTTGTTTTGTTGTTCTGGCCTGCCCGTGGAATTTTTACCCATTAGCTGCGGAGACAACCTAACTGTGGATATTTAGAGGGTGCTAGACCAAGGACAAAGAGTGGCCGGGCCCGGGGGGGGGGGGGGGGGGGGGGGGGGGGGGGGGGGGGGGGGGGAAGGGGCAGGAAAGGAGGGTGGGGACAGTTTTTGGCAGGTTTTTTTCTTCGGCTTCGGGGGGGACATTCGTTTGCTGGGTCGCGGAGCTGCTGCGGTGGAGAGAAGGGAATTTCGCCATCACCCAGTCTGAGCTGCTGCTTCTTCTCCCCTCTTTGTTGGTGGCCTCACACCCCCTGTCCTGCCGGGACGGGTGGCAGTGCCAGGCACCGCCGCGGAGCTGCTGATACACCTCATCCACCAGCCCAGGAGCTCAGCTCATCCCTGCTCTTCCAGTCGACTGTTCCTCGGAGCCCTGCTGGAGCACCGGGACTGACTGCCCGAGGGGGTTTGTGAAAACAAAGCCTCTCCTCCATCCCATCTCAGCCGAGAAAGCTGTCCCGGGGTCCCTGGTTCTGTTTTCTTGTTATTGCTGTAGTTATTGTTTGTTTGTTTGCCTGGTTATACTAGTAAAGAACTGTTATTCCTATCCCCAGATCTCTGCCTGAAAGCCCCCTTGATTTCAAAATTATAATAATTCGGAGGGAGGGGGTCTACATTCTTTCATCCCAAGGGAGGCTCCTGCTCTCCCTAGCAGACACCTGTCTTCTAGAACCAAGACAAGTGGCATGAAAGTCAGATGGAAAATTGAAGTTTAGATGGTACACATTAAACCCTGGATAAAATGGGGCTGATGCATCATCCTGCAGTGCTGAGCAGCTGGAGCTGTTGTCCCTTTCTGCCTATCTTTTCCTCCAGCTAAACAATGACACTTCAGTCTCACAATGTCTCAAATAGGTAATTTTCCAGGTTTAGCTATCCATACCCCTGCAGTACATGCAGTGATGAAGCAGCGTGTTGTAGTTCAAGATTGCTCACACTTTGAACTATAGTTAAAGAATGTGTTTGGCCAAAAGAGTTGAACATGTCTGGGAGTGGGGGCAAAAGACACAACTGCTCACAGTAGTAAACAGATAAAGGGAAAATCCTGCACCTTGGAGCACTGCTCAGTGCACCCGTGTGACAAGAAAAGCCTGACTGGAACTTGATAGGGCAGGGACATGGGAGAAATAGGAAGTAATTTTCTCTTTCTTTGAAGTTTGAGTAGAGCGTACACTGGGGAGCTGTGTGGTGACAGCCAGAGAAGGGAGCTGGAAGATGCTTCAGGTTTCCCTCTGGACCAGTCTTAGATCATGAGTGCCCATCCAAAGGATAAAGTATCCTACAAAAGGCAGTTGTGCCCATTTTCCCTTTGTCTTGGCTTGAAAGATGGGTGTCTGCCAAGGAAGGCAGGAACCTCCCCTGGAATAGAAAATGTGACCCCCTTCCCTCTGAATTATTATAACTTCGAAATTATGGGGTTTTCAGGCAAAGATATGGGAAAGGAAATAACAGTTTGTTACTAGTATATATATATATGTGTGTGTAACAAGGCAAGCAGACAACAATGGCAGCAACAACAAACAAAACCAGAAACCCCATAACAGTCTTCTCTTGACTGTCAAGCACTTTTCCCTTTGGTGTAGTTATAGTTATAGTCAGAAGGGGTGGTGTTGGCTCCCGGCTGGGCAGGGCAGGTGTGATGATTCCCCTGCAAATGCAGGTGTGAGCTCAGCCACCCTTCTCCACGCCATAATGGTGGGTGAGCCAGTGGAAGAGATAGAAAAGGGGCTTCCTTTACAAACCCACAGGGACAGCTGGTCTCAGTGCCCCTCTGAATGGCAAAACGGGCTGTAGCAGGAACCTCAGAGCAACAAGCTGGAACGGCAGAGGTGGGCACAACCGGGTTGACAAAGTGTAACAAAGATTCCAGGGCCGTGCCAGAAGCCATGGGATGTCTGGATGTCGGATTAAAATGTAGCAAGAAGCCCTGAAGCAGCAGCAGAGAACAGCAGGGCTGGGCGGTGAATCGCTCCCCTGGGTAGCTCACTGGCGATGGCTGGTCCCGGGGTCAGGCTGCGCAGATGTGGTGGCCCCAGCAGGGAACAGCGGGCTCCCAGCACAGCACACACTGGCTCTGGGCTCCCAAGCAGCAGAAAAACAGAGATGCAAGCCAGCAAGCGCAGTCACAGTACCCAAGGAGAAGAAAAAAAGAAACAGGCAAAAACCACAAGGCAACAGGATCTCTAACCAGAGGCACCACACCACATGGCCCCAGAGACAAATTGCCCAGCCAGAAGGAAGCAACTGCCCCTTGTCCCCAACTCTCTCAAGAATCCTGGGATGGCTCTCACCCATTGTGGTACTCCTAGAGCTGGGGGGGTGGGGTGGTGTGTTACGAGTGGATGTGGGGGTTTAGATAAGCCTCTGTCTTTTGCCCAGGCCTCTGGCAGCAGGCAGTAGCTTTATCGAGATGGCTAGCACCTCAAAACCTATTCTTATTCACAAGTTCTTTAATAATGGCTGATTCGGTCTATTATAGAATTAATTATTTATTTAATAGGCATAAAAATAACAGACATAACACTTAAAACAAACTAATACTACACAGGAATAAAGAAAAAAAAAAAGGACTACTAGTAGATATATACAACACGAGGTTAAAGGTACCTATTAATGTTACAGCTAGCGAAGAAATAATATAACTTATGATTCAATGTATCTTACCATCCAGTTTTTGATGGAGCACATGTGGAAAACGAGGTTCACATTTTTTTTATATAAAATTTAAAAAGTTTAATAGAAAAACAATTAGGAGATAGAAATAAAGCAAAATTAACAAATACGGCCGGGTGCCTCAGCATTCAGCCAAGAGCATGCTTTACTAACAAAGGATTGTCCTTTAAAAAGAGAAATCTCTTGCATATTCATAAATGCTTATGCATATTTCAAACATTCCTCTTAAGTTTTAGATGTTCCTTTGTTTAGCTTCAACTCCTCCCTCCCCAATAGATCAATCTTCTTGGCTCCATTGAGTCTCACTCCCCAATAACAGAGGTTAAATAAATTCCTCCTTTGGAGCTCTGCTCATTGCTGTCTTCATCTGGATAAGATAATCTAAGAATGCAAGGGGGGGATTTCTGACTATCTTTTCATTCTCTGGGTTATATGAACAAAAGCAGTCTTTATTTTAATACCATGCTCGGGCTAATATATATATATATATATGTATTACAGCACTATTTCTAAATTTTTTCAGTAATATAAATAAAAGAAACTATATGAATACAGCAAAGTTTTCCAACATTATACATATAACATTCATCTTAATATTTATGAAAAGCCAATAATACAATATGTATCTATAACACACACATTGAGATCCTTTCCCTTAATCATCAGGGAAGTAACCACGGAATCTGCATCCAAACTCCAGGGACAGGTCTCCCACACTCTCAGGGGATGTGTGTAGAAGGCTTCTGCCTCTGTGATAACTCGTGTTTCTTTTAGTTTGTAAAACAGTGTCTCTGAGTCAAGAATATTTATTTTATCTCTTCCCACATCTGCTCTCTAGACTAAGATGTTGATTCTTAGCTGAGGCCTGAGCCCTTTTGGTGTCAGAGATGACCCCTTGCTGGACCTTTCAACCTGGGTTATCTCTTTATGCACCAAGTATCGGGGGAGGGGGGGTAGACGTCCTGCTACAGCAGGGGAGAAGACCACCCCAGACACAAAACATAAACAAAACCAAAAATGGATATGGGATAAAAAGGAAACATCCCTGTTGCCGCTGGATACGAACAGATCACACAGACACAGCTCGAGGTGTGGTGAAAAGAAGAGCGCGTTTATTTTTCCTCACAGGATTTATAGGTTTCTGACCACGGCCAGGGATTGGATGGTCAGGATAACACTTTCCCAACCGCACTGGCCATGAGAGATGTCCATTACAAGACATGTAACAGAAGGAATGCATACATATCTATGTTTATAGTAACTGTCCTGGGAAAGTCTTTAGAAAACTATGTCAGCAAGCTCAGAAGCTGAGTTTTCAGGGCGACACATCCCCAAGACACCCTTTAAAATACATTGCTTGGTGTGAAATACAGCCCTGGGAGGAGGAATCACTGGCAGTAAATGTTCAGAACAATGTGCCTCACAGTCATGATTTCATCTCACAACCTCCCTTGGTATTCTTCTGAAAACAGAGAGAAGAGAAGGAGCCCTAGCTCATGCTTTAATTGCAGATGCTTGCTCCTGGGCTATATGCACTTGAAGAAGATGTGATTTCCCTCTATGTGGATGAAGCTGCTTCATTGACAGCCTGTGCAGTGTGCAGGAGGCAGTGGTGAGCATCTGTCAGGGCTGAGCTTTATGCTATTCTTCAAAAAGAAACACTGAATGTGCCCAACTTCCTAAAGGGACTCCAGACTGTAGGTCCCAAGATTATAAAAATATTTATCTGAAGCAATGAAGGAAGGATGTAGGCTCCCGAAGGATAAGTGCTGCCCATGGCATCTGTGACCATTCCTTCACTGTCTGCTTCTAGACTTCCTTTTGCTTGTCTCTCTGTGGACTGTGTATGTGAGCTGTGCAGGGAGCCAAGTCACCAGATGCAGAGGTTCCCTCTGTGAGTCAAGCACCTTAAACTAAGCTTATAGGTTCTGCATTCTTTATAGGCTCTAGCCTTAAACTGTTGTCAGCTTGAAGACTCAATAAAATCTGTCCAAATTAGATCTAGAGTACTTAAACCATGTTAAAGCTTTGTGTTCATTTTCTCATTCAGAATTCATGCTATTTCCATTTATCTTAATTTACTTTGCTAATGAATTAAAACAAATCAATATTCTAGGATTTATACAAAATGTGAACACCTTTTCTCACTCAAATTTTTTGCAAACTGGCTAACACTGCTCTACTGAAGGTCAGATTCCCAGTAGGAGCTGTAACTGCATATCTACAGGTTTCAGTAAACCACAGAAGGTGGGGAAGAAAAAAATATGTAGCTATCGCTCAGTACATGCTCATCAAGCCTTCATGGTTCTCAGCATTGTCATGAATACAACAGTACCTTGTGTGTGAGACATGACATGGGGTTTGCCCTTCTCACCAAACATGTCATACTTCTGCTAACAACCCTCTGATGAACCACATTCCCACAGAACAGTCACCATCCCCACTGTCTGAAGGAGGAGCAAGACAAACAAAGAAAAACAGGAAAACATGGGCTGGTAGAGTTAAACCAGCATGTAGGATCTGTGGTCTGTAGCAATTGGCAAAGTTAGGTATGTGTTTGTGGACAGAAGTGACTCAACTTTTTCCTTATTATTGGTTTGTCAGGCATGTTTTGTCTGTAGCAACTCTATTCTTTTATAAATTTATCACATATATATATAGATATATATTTATACTTTCTACATTTACTTTTTGCTCTAGTTTGGCAGGCTACATTCTTAGAACTGACATTAAATGTTCATTAAACCTTTTTCAAGATTTTACCTGTTGGATACTTTCCTGTCTCTTGTGAATAACTGTCACTGAGATATTTTTTCAGTGGTGAATTTGAACTCTTTCTTGGTTAATTTTTAATTCCTGCTCAAAGGTTTGTAATTTGAAAATAGTCTGACAATATGCAGAACCTAATATCTATCAATAAGAAAGGGGATAACCCAGTTAATTTTTTTTCTTATCTCAGGGTCTTGATGAACACCAAGCAGCCCAGAGCAGAGGTGTGTCCCAGGTTGTAGAAGAGTGATGCAGTAAAGCTGCTATAGTGAGCTGCAGAACAAGAATGTTTGGGACTGCATACAATGAGGCACTTAGGCACCCAAATCCCAAAATTATGTATTTAAAATACCTTCATAAGTAACTTCTCAGTCCTTGAAATGCCTAATTCCTTAGACACCTACCTTTTCAGGTTTAAGTTCTTGAGGGTGCTGCAGGTACACTTTGCACCACCCTCAAGGTTGCTCAAGTCTTTTAGGGTCAAGCAACTCAAACTGCTCCAGGGTCCCAGTGCCCCGGAGGTCGGGACAGCTCCAGCCGGAGCGGGGCCATCTCGGCTTCCCCACCCGGACGCAAAAGGGCCGGCTCTAGGCACCTGAGCCGGCCCCGCGCTGCTAGCAAGAGCCCCCTATCTCCACTAGGAGATGAGAGCAGTGAATCTTCTTATTCAGATTCTGAGTATGAAGACCACTGGGCTGAGGTGCAGAGGGAAGCCACACGGGCGAGGAACTCAGCTCTGTCCCAAAAAATACTTGCCTTTCCTGTAATAATGAGGAGAGGCAGGGCAGGGGCACAAGTTGCCGCATGGGAATCCCTTCACTATAGGGAACTGCAGGAACTTTGTAAAGCTGCCGAGGAACATGGCAGGGGTTCACATGTTTTTAAACGCCTGCTGGAAGCCTCCTTCTCTGCCTACGTCATGGTCCCGCATGACATCAAAAATATTTTGAACTGCCTTCTCTCCCCAGCAGAGTACATGTTATGGGAGAGGCAGTGGAAAAAACATTTAAAGCAATTGACAGATGTTTATGCTAAAGATGCTAACAGACCTAATTTTACTTTAGAGCAATTAGCAGGAGAAGGAGATTTCCAAAAGCCCTGAGATCAGGCCCAGGATCTGCCTGAAGCAGCCTTACAGGCTATA
The DNA here is from genome assembly GCF_049639895.1 of Pseudopodoces humilis. Taxonomy (NCBI): domain Eukaryota; kingdom Metazoa; phylum Chordata; class Aves; order Passeriformes; family Paridae; genus Pseudopodoces; species Pseudopodoces humilis. The sequence continues at coordinate 17,939,952 of NC_142211.1, forward strand.
GCTAATGCTGCTAAGATATCTCTTTTTACTACCCCTGATGATAAAGTGCCAACACAGTGCTTCACCAATATTAAGCAAGGGGCAACTGAGTCTTTTATTAAGTATATTGATAAGTTAAAAGTGGCCATTGAAAAGCAGATAGAGAGCCCTCAGGCGCAAAAGGAATTATTGGTAAAAATAGCAATGGCCAATGCTAATCTGGAGTGCAAAGCAGTTTTGCGAGCCCTCCCACTGGACCCCGAACCAACCATAGATCAGATGGTTGAAGCCTGCACCAAACACTCCTCTGCCTCAAGTGAGAATACAGTGGCACTTGCAGTGGCTAAAGGAGTGGCAGAGGGGATATCTGGAGCTTATGCTGCAGACCCCAATACAAGACGTTGTTTTAATTGTGGCGAGCCTGGACATTTTTTTCAAAGACTATCCGGAGAGACATTCTATACAACCGCCAGCCCACCAACGGTTACCCAGACAAAACTGGCTTTCAGGAAACTTCAGGCAGAGCACGGAACGGCCCCGCGCTTCGACATCAAATCAAATGCCGCACCACTCCACCCCTCCTGCCAAACTCACCATCCTGCCTCCACGGGGACCATGATATCAAGCCCAGCAGGTGGAGCGCTTCAGATGGGAACCCGGCGTCAACTGGTAACTAGACTCTCTTTACATATGAAGGGTGACTGTATTTACAAAATCCCCACAGGGAAATGTGGACCACCAGGCGGTCCCTCCAACATCTTAATACTTGGGGATCCAACCAACTCTCCAGGACAAATTCATACTGTTCCTGAGGTTCAGACTATATACCCTGGAGATGGAATTTCCATCTCTCTGACCTGCATAGACCCTCCTTATTATTTAAAAGAACAGACTCCCGTGGCACAGGCCTTTTTATTTCCTAGTGACTGCCCAGATCAGGTTCCCCTCAACCCCAGTGCTATGTGGACTCAGGTTGTGGGCTCCAGCAAACCCATCGTGGACTGCAGCCTGTTTTGTTATGGAGAAAGGATTCAGCGCCCAGGAATGCTAGACACTGGAGCAGATGTTACCATCATCACCTGCTCTGAGTGGCCAGACAATTGGGAATTACAACCTGTGACAAACATGATTTCAGGAATTGGAGGGATGACAGCTTCCATGAGGAGCAAACGGAATATTGTCATCGAAGGACCTGAGGCTAGTCCTTCCCCAAAGGATGAAAAATTGTCCTACCATCTGCCAATGGTACATGGCCCACATTCTGTCACCTGTGAGGACCCTGTTCCCAGACGCCGTCATCCTCCACTACATGGATGACATCCTGGTTTGTGCTGCTGACGATGACTATCTGCACCGGACTTTACAAAAAACTATCCAGACAATTGAGGACGCTGGATTTGAGATACGTGAAGACAAGATCCAGCACACCTGCCCTTGGACCTACCTGGGACTCTGGATCTGCGAGCGGACCATCGTGCCCCAGCAGCTGACCATCAGAGACGACCCCAAGACCCTGCGGGACTTACATCAGCTCTGCGGGTCCATCAACTGGATACGCCCTCTGCTTGGGGTAACAACAGAAGTCCTTGTGCCCCTCTTCAACCTGCTCCGTGGCAGCGAGACCCTCGATTCACCGCGCTCCCTCACGCCGGAGGCCTGGGAATCCATCACCAAGGTCCAGGAGGCCCTGTCTTCGCAGCAAGCCCACCACTACGAGCCCAGCCTGCCCTTCCAACTGGTTGTCTTGGGTAAGGCCCCGTGCTTACACGCATTCATTTTTCAATGGGACATGGCATTGAAGGATCCTCTCCTTATCATCGAGTCGATCTTTACACATAACCAGCCCACTAAGACTATTACCACTCCGCAGGAAATCATGGCTGAACTCATTAAAAGAGCTAGAGTCCGTCTCCGCACTCTTGCAGCCTGTGAGTTCACATGCATCTTCCTCCCATTGGCAACTGGAAGTTTAGAGCCTTTGCTCCAAACCAATGAGAGCCTTCAGTTCACTCTCGATAGCTATTCAGGCCAAATTTCTATACACCCACCTGGCCACAGACTTTTTAAAACTACATTTAATTTGGTCCCCAAATCATTACAGAGCAAAACACCGCTCAAGGCTCTGACGGTTTTCACAGATGGCTCAGGGAAATCCCACAAGTCAGTCATGACTTGGAAGGACCCCAGGACACAGAAATGTGCGTCTGATGTCCAAGTGGTCGAGGGATCACCACAGATTGCTGAATTAGCAGCCATTGTCAGAGCTTTTGAGAAATTCCAAGAACCTTTCAATCTGGTGACTGATTCGGCTTATGTGGCTGGAATAGCTATGAGAGCAGAACATGCATTTCTAAAAGAGGTCTCTAACACAAATTTATACCAATTGCTTTCTGAATTAGTATATCTTATCTCCCACAGAAAGCAACCTTACTATGTCATGCATGTGAGGGCGCACACAGACCTCCCAGGTGCCATTGCCGAAGGAAACAGGAGGGCAGACGCCTTAGCCGTGCCTGCTGAAGCAGACAATGTCCCTGACATTTTCACACAAGCGAAATTGTCCCACCAGTTCTTCCACCAGAACGTGCCTGCATTGATGAGAATGTTCAGACTACCCAGAGACCAGGCTAGAGCAATAGTTGCCACCTGTCCTAATTGTCAATCTTTCCAAATACCAGTTGTTAGCTCCGGGGTTAACCCCCGAGGACTTAACAGCTGCCAGATATGGCAAACCGATGTTACTCAGGTCCCGTCCTTCGGGAGAGTCAAATATGTACATGTGTCCGTAGACACCTTCTCTGGTGCAGTGTTTGCCTCAGCCCATGCAGGAGAAAATGCCAAGCACACCATCCGACATTTTCTCCTTGCTTTTGCTACCCTGGGAGTCCCAGAACAAATTAAAACAGACAATGGACCTGCTTACACCTCTCACAAATTAAGAGACTTTTTCAATGAGTGGGGGGTGAAACACACCACGGGCATTCCTCATTCCCCTACAGGGCAATCAATAGTAGAGAGGACCCACCAAAACCTGAAAAGAGTCCTTGATCACCAGCGGGGAGGAACAGAGATCATTCCTCCCATTGAGAGGCTCTGTAATGCTCTATATGTCATGAACTTTCTAAATTGCTCGTCTACAGAGCCTGACCTCCCTGTAATACGGCACTTTTCTAATTCAACTCATGCCAAACTCACAGAGAAGCCGCCGGTGCTGATCAAGGATCCTGAATCACAACGGACATCAGGACCTTTCCCATTGATTACCTGGGGGAGAGGGTATGCGTGTGTGTCCCCACCATCAGTACCTAAGTGGCTCCCAGGGAAAAATGTAAAACTTTATTTAGGCCCTACAAACCCTGCACCAGACTCAGAACTTTCAAAGTCTCCTGAGACCCACACAGGTCCAGAAAAACAGCAGTCCACTGCAGCCTGGAAGCGGAGACGTCGTCGGAGTCCACCGAACCGACCTGCCACCAGACAGAGGCCAAACCGTCCTGCTACCAGGACCGCAACGAGACGACTGCCAATGTCACGCCTGACACCGTGACAGTACACAAGTCTTCTTAACTCCCTTCCCCTTCCCCTTCCCCTTCTTGCCCTCGTTGCCTAGCCCAAATTGCCAGTTTACAACAAAATGCACCTTGGTGCTGCTGCTGGTGTCGGGTCATGTGTCCCCAATACACAGAATAACCTTGCTTATAATTGTTTGGTTTTTTGTTTTTGTTTTTTTTTAAGAGGGGGGAGATGGGAGAGGAAGGGGAAAAAGAAAATAGCTCCCTCCCCCCTCCGAAAATCAGAGCTAATATTTTATGTCCTGTTATAGAAAATGGAGAGCAAAACCATCCTTGAGTTCCTGATGTTCCTGATTATCTGGATGCTCCTGAAAACATCAGCTGTGGATGCCTGGCTAGTAGCACAGCCCCAGGAGAATGTGTGGATCACCCTCGCAAAGACGCTCAAACGAGACCACATGTGCTTGTCCATGGGCAGCGCCGCCAACCCTCTGTCATCCTGCCTGGTAGGGATTCCTTTAAAGCCCCATGAATATCCTTTCACAGGTAAAGAACCCAACTCGGTAGGCATTTGGGATGAGTAGACAAAGATCTTGCCCCATGCACCAGAGGAACCCCAGGAATTGGAGCTTTTGGGATTCTCCAAAGCTACCTATTGCATAAATTTTAATTATCACCCAGTAGCCAATACATGGCCTGCCTCAAAATACCAAAGGGCAATTAAATCAAGGAAAAATGTGACTCCCAACAGTAAAATTTACAATCAGTCCAAGTGGTGCAATTACACCAGCAGCACACGATCTGCCTCCTCTCACTATCCCAGAGTGCTGCCCCGGCGAGTGTTCTTGATCTGTGGGGATAGAGTGTGGGCAGGAATCCCTTCCCGACTCCGGGGAGGTCCTTGCACGCTTGGACAGTTTACCATCCTCACTCCAAATTCAACTCTAATACATGATTGGCTGAAAAAGAATGAATTGGCCCGCCAAAAGAAAGATCTCACCCAATTAGATGAAAATTGCGATAGCCAAATTAAAGATCGGTCCTACACAAAGAGGGTCGTGATGTCCGCATTTTTGCCGTGGGCGGCTGCTGCTAAAGCCCTTGGTGAGCCTTCTCACCTGGAGTGTTGGCTTGGTAAGCAGGCCAACCGGACCTCCTCTGTCCTGAGTGACCTCCTGACAGATGAAGAGACTGTTAGGCATGCCACGCTACAAAACCGAGCTGCCATAGACTTCCTACTCCTGGCCCATGGACACGGCTGCGAGGAATCGGACAGTTTGTGCTGCTTTAACCTCTCCAGCCCCAGTGAAAGCATCCACGCCCGCATCCAGAGACTCCAAGATGCAGTCCAAGAACTCCAGACTGAAAAGGAGCCCCAGGGTTAGGTCTGAAGATCTTTTTGTGAGCTGGGGACTCGAGAGATGGGTTGCCTCCATCCTCAAGAACATTTTTTGGGTTTTCCTAAATGTTATTATCTTCCTAAGTATGTTTTCATGTTTTAAGAAGCTATTAGCTAACTCTCTAGGGGATGCCTTTTTAATAAGTAAAGAAGGGGGAGTTGTGGGTGCGGAGGAGCCCGCCGAGCCTGAGATCCTGGCTCTCCCCTGGAGACAAGATACTTCTCTGTAAGAGAGACACAATGTATCACTCCCAGGGATCTTTGAGTTAGATGTGTTAAACTGTTGTGCCCCATTGGTGTTCCCCCCTGCTGTCCCACCCCGATACATATATCTCGGGCTCCCCCCACCCCTCTCCTCCCCTATAAATATCCCGGGTTTTCCCCTGTCCGGGAGATTAGCTGTTGCTGGCTCCCTTCGCCAAAGCTCTGCCTGAATAAAGGTTTGTGCTTAGTGGAACGCTAGACCAGCTTTCTCGTCCCTTCTTCCTGTGTCACCTGCCTGCCGCCGCTGAGCCGAGCTGGAATCACTCGACTGCCCGAAGCTGCTCGCACGCGCTTCGGCCCAGCCCTTTTCAGGGCTGCTTCTCTAGAGAAGTCACGGTGCTCCGGGCTTTCCGTCGCCACGGCAGCCTCTTGCACTGGAAACAGATGATGTGCTGCAGCTGTTCTGGTGACTTCTGTGGCTTGTTCATTCCTGGTGTCACTGCTGCCACTGTCCTTGGGTTGCCTGGTTTCTTGTCGTGTACACTGTACAAGTCTGCTTTTTGGGCACACGCTTCAATCATATCTGCTATGGTGGGTGGAGAATTAATAGGTAGACTCAGAATTACTCTACGACAAGCCTCGTTGCCATTCCTTTGAGCCATTTCTTTAAGCAGATCTGTCTGGGCCATTGGTTCCTTAACTTGTCTCTGTATCTGTAGCCTAAGTCGATCTACAAACTGTAAGAAACTCTGAGATGGTAGCTGGTTAATATTAACATAACTGACTTGAATATCGACTGTTGGTAATTGGTTAAAAATGTTTCCAGCCACATCACAAACTTTATCTGCAATAAACTTTGTTAATACTCTCACTTGATCAGCAGGATTAATCCAATTTCCCTCCCCACATAAATGTTCTAAAGTGATTTCATTGTTCTCTGTATCATATGCATTTTGATTACTTTGTTTGAGTTCAGCTAGGAGTTTTGTTAACGATTTTTTCCATAAGCTTTCCCAAAGATCATATTCAGAGGGAGTTAGCAGACACCGAAATAAGTCTTTAATATCTGCAGGAATTAAATCCTGTGAATTCAATGTAGTTCTTATTATTCCCCTCAAGACCTTGCTATCACTACCAAAATCATTCTTAATTTTACAAATATCCTTGATTACTTGGTAATTGAAAGGCTGATGTTGTAATCGCATTGCTCCTCTGCTGCTATTGTATACTACAGGAGCAGCTGTTAGCGTAACTTCATCTTCTCCAGGGCTGGTATTCCCTAGGTTTCTCTGCCTGCCCCCCCCCCCCCCCCCCCCCACCGGGCTCTGGGGGCCCTATTCCCTCCCTGGACCTGGGGAGAGACCCAGCTCCTCCCCTGCAGGAGCTGGGCGGGGGCCCGCACCATGCCTGTTACCGCTGAAGATGAATAGATCACACGGACACAGTTCGAGGTGTGGTGAAAGAAAGAGCAGAGTTTATTTTTCCTCCCAGGATTTATAGGCTTCTTACCACGGCCAGGGATTGGATGGTCAGGATAACACTTTCTCACTGCACTGGCCATGAGAGATGCCCATCACAAGACATGTAACAGAAAGAATGTACACATATCTATGTTTACAGTTACTGTCCTGGGAAAGTCCTTAGAAAACTATGTTAGCAAGCTCAGAAGCTGACTTTTCAGGGCGACACATCCCCCCATGCCAGGCCCTGGGGGTCCGCCCCCCCCACCCCCCCCCCCCCACGCCAGGCTCCAGGGGCTCTGTCTCCTCACCGGGCCTGTGGAGAGACCCAGCCCCACCCCCGCAGGAGCCAGGAGAGGGCCTGCACCCTGCCACGCCAGGCTCGGTAGGCTCGCACCTCCCCCCCTCGGGGGGCAGGGCCGGGACCACCCTCCCCCTGCCCCTCTGCAGGAGCAAGGGGTTTAACTCTCTCCCTCCCCATCCCTCCTCCCTGGGGGACAGGGGGCGGAGGGATAGGGGATAGGGTTACAGCCTTGGGGGACAGGGTCATAGGGTGGGGCCAAGCAGGGCTGGGGGGTGGAGCAGGGTGGAATGTCAGGGGGAACAAAGGGATTTTGATAAGGGTTAGGGGCGGGAACTGGTGGGTGGAAGGGATTATGGGTAGGAGAAAGGGGTTACAATGGAGGATTCACCATGTGGCCGGGAAACACGTGGCCAGCGCCATTTTGGCTCTCAGTCATGTGGGCATAGGAAGGTACATTTTCTTTAACACTGGGAAGAGAAGGGTATAGGGAGGGAGCCTTGATGGCTTGTGAAGCAGGACTGGGTAGCTGAGAGAGACACACGGGACTAGAACTTGTATTGTTTGTCCCGGGTATTTCTTCCAGTGGAGGAGCAGAAATTTTGGGAGAAAAGTTAGGGGAGTTAGGTGGAGACTGCAGTGCCCGTTTGTCTTTTGTTTTTATTTCTCTGTTAGCCAATTCTTTTCGAATTAAAAGAAAAACCGGGAGGAATTTCAGAGCCGATTTGTCTCCTCCTTCTATTTTTAAGGTTAATAAATTTCCAATTTCATCCCAGGCAGTTACTGAGTCTAATTGCAACAATTCGATCTGTTCACTTTTCTGAGTCAAATATGATACAAACTGTATTAACTTATTTTTTGAAATTTTTACATTTGTGGTTTTTAAAAAATCCTGTATTTTTTGTGTATGACTCCTTTCTTGTGTGGAGAGCTGGGATCCCATTCTGGAGGTTACGGCAGCTCTGCACACAATCTGTCTATTTTCACTAGCACAGAAAACAAACTGGCACCCCAAAGGTTACAATTAAACTCACACTGGTACAGGCAGTAGGGAGAACTCCCCCTCCCCCATCTCTGCTCACAGCTGGGGGAACCCCACCGCTTTACACGTGGTGGAGCCTGGGAAGGCTGCCGCTCGGAAGCGGTTACATGGAACACAGTCCCCCAGGATCTGTTTCACTCTCCAACCCCCCCCCCCCTGCCCCAGCCCGGTGTCAGAGTTCAATCTTACCTTGTTCTGTCATTTCTGGTGGTGGAAAGATACCCGTTGTCCTGGAGTCGGTCCCCTGGTGCCGGAGGATTTTTGACTCCTTTTTGGAAACTTTTTTTGCTGTATTTTAAACGGCGTACAAAGTCTCCAAAGAACGGCTGACCCTGGCTTTGATAAGCCTTTGAACGTGGGCTTGTTTGCCCTCGGCCGGGTGCCAATCTGTTGCAATCCTCCTCTCGGGGGACCCCTCTGTCCCACCCCCCCATGGTGAGAGCCCTGCTCGCCACAGAACACAGGCAGTGGAGGGGGTCCTGGAGTGGATACAACACGGACTCAAAGTATCTAGACACAGGAGGCCCAAACTTGCTGGAGTAATCCCAGGTTTATTGTATGTCATCCATCCGGGGCAAGAAAGAGACCGAAATGCCCTGGGTCTTATCTCTTATACTAAGGGGCAGGGGTGATCGGGGGATACAGGGAGGTCACAGCCAATGGGAAGAGGGAAGGGAAAGAAGGTTCTCAGGTAGGAACTAACATTACACAAACCAGAGGTGAGTTTTACCCTCAAGATTTTTTAGATGCACTACAACACTCTGTCTCACCCAGTGCTGTTCACCCGGTTCAGCATCAATCTGATTTTTGCTTGTGGCTTTTATAATTGTATTTTGATTATGGAATAAATTATTTTTATTGATCAAATTGGCTATTCCATTTATAACAGACTGGTGACCCCGACGTGATGCAACTTCAGGTCTGTGACTCTTCCTCTCTAACCAGGAGGCGCCTCACTATTTATTAGTGGCCTGATGGTGTGGGAGACCAGCAACCCTGGTACATCCAAATATTGAATTAAAGTAGAAGCCATAAGCAAAAGAGAGAGAGAGAAACAAGCTCAGTGCTTCCAGGGGCCCGTAGAGGACCCAAAGAGGGGTCCTAGGAACCGCGGTATATTATACTCGTAATTCTATGTGCACAAAGACCCAGGCGGGAAACAGGATACCGTAAGTACCGCTGCTTGAGTAAGTGTGACTGAGCGTTTGAATGAAATGTGATATAGTCACAAAGTGAATGTGGACTCCTGATAAGCCATAGTTCCTATATCCCGCAAGGGATAAGGTCGGTAAAAGGAGGAAGCGATTTTGAAGGGGCTCATTACGTATGTAAAATCTGAATTTCGAGAGAAAGAGTTTGGACATTGGTCACTGGAGGGGTTAAAAGGAAAGGTACTCTCTCAGGAATTTGAGGGATGGGAAAGCCTTTTAGCCTAGGACCGGGAAAGTTAAGGGGAGAAAGAAGGAGAGAAAATTAAAAAAAAGGGAGCATATTACCGATCAGAACTCCATGGGACGGTCCCCCACCAGCTGGAAGATGGGTAACATGGAAACGGAACTATTCAGGTACGGTAAGTACCAGACAATTGAAAATCAGTGTGCGTGACTGAGTAAGATGCAACACAAGTTGCAGAGCAATTGTAAATCCCCTATAAGTGCATTTTTTCAGTATCCTACTAAGGGCCTGGACACTAAGGGGAGAAGTGATTGAGAATCAGATTGAACCATTTAGTAAAATGGGGCAGAGAAAAAGTAAAGCCCAGAAAGGGTTTCAAGAAAAGTCCTCAGGAGAAAGGAGGAGGGAAATCCCAGAAATTCCACCAGATAGCCCACTGGGGTTTTTGTTAGAAAACTGGGAAGATTGGCCCTCAAGAGAAGGGAAATCTAAAGTGAAGGTGATTCATTATTGTATGGAAGCTTGGGGGGTGAAAAAGAGATTAGAAGACATTTGATCTGGCCCATGTTTGGGTCCTTCGAGGATTGGGTGTGTCAAGCTCTAAATATTTATGTAAATAGTAAGGAACCATCAGATCAGGAGGAGAGAGACTATGCAAAGATATGGATATGTCCTGGGGTGACTTTATGATACTGGTATCCTCAAATGGCTTGGTTTATGTTATATATTAAGTTCTGCACCTTTAAGGCCGGCTTTGAGAGCTAGGGAAGTTGAAACTGCTGGAGGCTGATGGGAGTTTTTCTCCTAGCCAATAACTGGCCATTTCTGAGAATTGACAGTGGTTTTGACCACTGAAAAGTGAGATCAACCTGTGAACACCTACCTTAAGATGTAAGCCCGGGAATTTCTTGCTCTCTTTGGTTTCTGGCTTCTGAAGAGGTAACAGTCTCCAGTTCAGCCTCCTCCCCACCCCCCACCAGGCTGGGCAAGGCTGCGGAGGTGTGAGGGGGGGAGAAAAGCGGAGCCGGCCGGCCTGACTTGGTTTGCAGTTTCTGCCACTGAACTGAAACCTGACACCATGAACATCTGCAGCCTGAGCAAGACTTTAACTCTTTTACTACCTGGATAAGACTTGTAGATTAATCCTTTTTTTTCCCAGAGAGACGGAAAGAGAGAGAGAGTGATCAACATGTAAGGAGATACCACAAACTATCAACAACAGTGAAGAAAGGAATTAAGTTTTAGAGGAGGAAGAGAAAATAAGGAGATGCTTTAATAAGCTGAAATATTTTTCTATTAAAGCTATGGAGATGGACAGTAGTGTTCTTATAAAAAAACTCCTTTAATTCATGACAGAGTATATTGGGAGAAATGGAGTGTTTCAAAGTGTAGATTTTGAGCAAATGGTGAAGTAGTTGTGATCCTGTGAGATGCTGGAACAGAGGGGGGGAGAAGTAATAGTTGAAAATTTGTGGCCTTTAAGAGGCAAAGAGAAAACTTCTGTTTCCAGAGAGGCTCACAAAAAAAAAAGCAGATGAAGAGAACTTTTGCCTTTGAATAACTCATTCTTAAAAATGACATCCCTAGACTCATGACCCATACACAACTCAGAGTGATGTGAAATGGGAGAGAACTGATGGCATAATTTCTGGGCAGCTGGCATCAGAGAAAGAGAAAGCTATGAAGAGAAATAGTTTTCTTGTGAAAAACTCCATAGATTAGCAGAAGACTTCTTTTTCTCTACAAAGGCTGATGAAAGGATTATAGCAAGAATTAGGACTGTTTTAACCACCAAAGGTTTTTTTTGTCTTTATGTTGTCATGTGAACAAGGGAATGGTTGGGTAGTGGGGAAAAAAGAAGTTTTCTGGAGGTTTTATTCTGGTTTCTTATTCTTGTAGTTTTTGTTAATAAACTTTCTTTGCTCCTTTTAAGTTTTAAGCCTGTTTTGCTCTTCTTCTAATCCATATCTCACAGCAAGAAATAAGTTTTCTAGTGATTTTTTAGTTACTTCTTTAAAACCATGACATTTATTTGGTGCATTGGCTAGGAAACGAAATTGGCAAATCTAAACTACTACAGGATAGGATCAGCAGCTAGGTTATTTACCCTTAAGACCAGAAAGCCAGCCAAGACCGAGACCGAGGCTTGGCATCCACCTGACAATTTACCACCCCCATACCTGGCACCTCAACCTCAGCTCATTCAGTCTCCACAATTGCTGACCCAACCCCCACCTCAGCCTGTGCTGACCACGAGACCAACCACTCCCGCTAAGGCTACTTGATCTCCCCCTCCAAGGAGTACACAGAGGAAAATAAGAGAAAAAATTAGTAGTGAAAATAGCGAGAGTGACGAAGATAGGGAAAAGGGACATAACCTTCTCCCACTGAGGGAAGTACTGACAGCACTGAGGGTAATCAGATATGTTGATGTCCCCCTTAATACTGGGGATGTCCGAGCCTTCAAAAAGGAGATGGGTAAGCTGATGGATGACCCTCTGGAGGTGTCAGACAGGTTAGACCAGTTTTTGGGACCCAGTATGTATACGTGGGATGATATGCAGGCTATACTAAGGATGTTGTTTACTACTGAAGAGAGCGAAATGATAAGACAGGCAGGGATGAGAGAAGGGGTGCACCAAAATCCATAAGGGGTACCTGGACACCAGAAGTGGCCGAACCAAAGACCCAGGTGGGATGCTCAGACAGAAGGGGGTCCTCAAAATATAACAGCTTTAAGGGATATGATAATACAAGGGGTCTGGGAAGCTGTCCCCCGAGAGCAGAACATTAGCAAAGTATTTGGAGAATGTCCGGGGAGAGATGAATCTCCTACAGAATGGCTCGAGAGATTATGAAAAAGCCTGCAGATGTATTCAGGAGTAGGCCCTAATTCTCCAATAGGAGAAGCATTGTTAAAAACACAATTTATAGAAAAATCATGTGAAGATATATGAAAGAAACTCGAGAAGTTGGAGAATTGGGAGGAGAGAGTGTTACAGGAATTGTTGAGAGAAGCTCAGAAGGTTTATGTAAGGAGGGACAAGGAAAAACAGAAAGTTCAAGTGAAAGTATTTGTTGCAGCTGTTAGGGAAGTTCAGAAGCAAGAGCGCCCCCGAAGCCCTGTAAGATCAGTACAGAACCAGGGAGCCCAAAAGAGGCAGTCTATCCCATGGAAAGGGACATCAGAGAGTCCTCAGAACGGATGTCCTGAATGCTATTATTGCAAGAAAAAAAGGCATCTAAAAAAGAATTGTAGAAAAAGAATGCAGGATAAGAGGATCTTTAGAGAGGACTAGGGGTGTCAGGGAGTCTTTATTTTGGGGTCCAAACCACCACCTGAGCCATTGATAAAATTAAAAATAGGACCCCAAAAGGAAGAGGTATTTTTTTCTGATTGATATGGGGGCCGAACAGAGTACTGTCCAAAAATTGCCAAGAGGATGCATAAGAAGTAAAGATATAATGATGGTAGGAGGGGCAAAAGGGGAACCCTTTAAAGTTCCAGTTATTAAAGATGTAGAAATAGAGTCAGAAACTAAGATTTGTTTAGTAAATATGTTGCTGGTTGAGGAGGCAGATTATAATTTATTAGGAAGAGATCTGATTATAGCTCTGGGGATAAGCTTGACAGTACAAGGAAAAGATCTCGTAGTAAGCCTGTACAGACTAACTCAAGAGGATGAGAATAAAATTGATCCCCAAGTCTGGCACGCTCAAGAAGTCGGATGGTTGGAAATGGAGCCAATTTGCATTGAAATACAAAGGCCAGAGGACCCAATTAGGGTCAAACAATATCCCATTTCTATGGAAGGGAGAAAGGGATTAAAATCTGTAATTGATGAATTGATAAAAAGGGGGACTCTGGAGCCTTGTATGTCAAGGCACAACACCCCCATCTTGCCAGTACAGAAAACTCATGGAACCTATAGGTTAGTTCAGGATCTGAGGGCAGTCAACCAAAGAACAAAAATATGTTTTCCAGTGGTTGCAAACCAATACACCCTTCTGAACCAAATTTCTCCTGAAGACACCTGGTATAGTGTAATAGATCTGAAAGATGCTTTCTGGACTTGTCCATTAGCAAGAAACAGTCGAGATTATTTTTCCTTTCAGTGGGAAGATCCAGAGACAAAAAGGAAACAACAGCTTAGGTGGGCAGTGCTCCCCCAAGGGGTTGTTGATTCTCCCAATTTATTTGGACAAGCACTAGAGCAGCTATTAAGTCAGTTTGTGCCAACAGAGGGAACCAAGCTCTTGCAGTATGTTGATGACTTATTAATAGCTGGTCAGAAGGAGGAAGAAATAAGGGTAAACACAATAGCATTATTGAATTTCTTAGGAAAGAAAGGATTAAAGGTATCAAAATCAAAGTTACAGTTTACTGAACCAGAGGTAAAGTACCTAGGGCATTGGATCACAAAAGGGAAAAAAGTTAAACCCTGAAAGAGTGGTGGGAATTGTTGCATTACCACCCCCGCAGACAAAAAGAGAAGTTAGCTACTGGTACTTTTGGGGTATTACAGGCAATGGATTGAAGGATATAGTGAGAAGGTAAAATTCTTATATGAGAAGTTGACTGCTGAGAGAATAAAATGGACAGAGCAAGATGAAAGAGGATTTAGAAAATTAAAGGAGACTCTTGTAGCAGCTCCAGTATTAAGCCTTCCTGATGTAAGGAGGCAGTTTCAGCTGTTTGTAGATGTTAGAAACCATACTGCTCATAGATTATTAACACAGGATTGGGCCAGAACTAAAAAACCTGTGGGATATATGTCAAAGCTCTTAGACCCCATAAGCCGGGGATGGCCCACTTGCTTACAAGCAATAGTAGCAGTGGCACTATTAGTAGAAGAGGCCAAAAAGATCACCTTTGGAGCCCCTCTGGTAGTATATACCCCCCACAATGTAAGAAGCATTTTGCAACAGAAAGCAGAAAAATGGTGCACAGATGCTAGGCTTTTAAAATATGAAGCTGTACTGATTCATTCACCTGACCTGGAATTACGAATAACTACCACTCAGAATCCAGCACAGTTCCGATTTGGTGAGCCATTGGAGGTATATAATCATAATTGTGCAGAGGTGGTAGAATTACAAACGAAGATAAGGCCAGATTTTGAAGAAGAGGAACTAGAGGAAGGGGAAAAGTGGTTTGTGGATGGGCCCTCAAGAGTCATAGAAGGAAAAAGAAAGTCAGGGTATGCAATAATATATGGAGTGTCAGGAGAAGTGCTAGAATCAGGACCCTTAAGTGCCTGTTGGTCAGCACAAGCTTGCAAATTGTATGCAGTTTTACAAGTGCTTAAAAAGTTAAAAGAAAAGAAAGGGACAATTTTTACAGACTCCAAATATGCCTTCGGGGTGGTCTACACCTTTGGGAAAATTTGGGAAGAAAGAGGTTTAACCAGTACCCAAGGGCAAGGATTGATTAATGAAGAATTGATAAAACAAATCCTAGACTCTATTAGGGGACCAGAAGCAATTTCTGTAGTCCATGCTAAGTGCCATCAGATGGGGAGGCAATTTTGAACTAGAGGAAACAATTTGGCAGATACGGAGGCTAAGAAAGCAGCACCATTAGTGGTAGATATTCCGGAAATTAAAGGAGATAAATTCCAGGAATATCCCTCCCATCTCACCTCCAAGGAAATTGAAGAATATAAGAAGATAGGGAGCAAGTGGAAAGAAGACAAATGGAAACTTCCCAATGGAAGGAAATTGCTATCTAGAGATTATGCAAGGAAGATTTTTAACAGATTACATCAACAGACTCATTGGGGGGCATGAGCACTTGCAGAGCAGTTTCTGAAGTTTTTTGGGTGTAAAGGGATCTATGAGCTAGCCAAACAAGAAGTACTAGGGTGCATGACATGTCAGAGGATAAATAGGACAAGGACATGGCAAACCCCATTAGGAGGCCACTGTTTAGCATATTGCCCATTTGAGAGAATTCAAATAGATTTTACTGAGCTACCCAAAGTAGGGAAGTATAAATATCTGTTAGTAATGGTAGATCAGTTAACACATTGGGTAAAGGCCTTTCCTAGTACCAGAGCCACAGCTCAAACAGTGTCAAAGGTACTGTTGGAGGAAATAACACCAAGGTACGGCATAATAGATCATATTGATTCAGACCAGGGGACACATTTTACATCAAAAATCATTAGACAACTGGCCAACGCTTTAGGTATTCACTGGGAATACCACACCCCGTGGCACCCTCAGAGCTCTGGAATAGTAGAAAGGATGAACCAAACACTAAAAGCCCAGCTGTCAAAATTGATGCTAGAGACAAAAATGTCGTGGGTTAAGTGCCTCCCCTTATCTCTGCTAAAAATACAAACAATGCCACACTCTAAGTGGACTGTCACCCTTTGAGATGCTTTATGGAATGCCATATGAGCACAGGATGCCAGTAGGACATCCAAGGCTAGATGATGACCAAATCCAGCCTTATTTAATAGCCATTAATAAGAATTTGCAGAAGCTGAGAAAAAAGGGTTAATAATGCAAAGCACTCCTTTGGGGTTTGCCATACATAAAATACAACCAAGAGATGAAATGTTGATTAAAACTTGGAAAGAAGTCTCCCTCACACCTCACTGTGAGGGTCCTTTCCTTGTGTTAAAAACGAGATTCACTTAATAAATTATAAAAAGTTTAATATAAACAAAAAGACAATTAGGAGACAAAGGAAATAAAGCAAAGGGTTAAAACAGCCGGGTGCCCTGGCGGGTTGCCAGGAACACACCTGGTATCTCGGGAACACTCTTTTTATCCCCTCCTGCTGTGAGGGTTTAATGCATATTCAAACTTTTTCAAGAAGTATTTAGCATGTCCCCTCCCTGGTTCCGCCTATTTAGAACATGCTCTGTATGATTTTTATTTCTGCTGTTCAGCACTATTTTTGCTGGTCATCATTATTCTTGCTGATGAGCATTATTTTGAGTTTGGTTTCCTTTCTTCTGCAAATGGTCAGTGTTGATAACAGTCTGGGCCCCTCATCCTGCCCTGGTGACAGCTGGGCTTCACAGCACAGCCTTCCGCTGCTGCCAACGGCCTGGTCCGGGCTGCTGATAACAGCTATTGTTCTTCTGCTGATAACAGCTTGGGCCCCACTGTCTTTGCTTTCTGGGGTTTCCTTGCTTGTACTAGGAGATTCCTTTAAGCTTAAAACTTGTTAGCAAGAAAAAAAGTACATACATAGCCAAAAAGTATTTAACATATAATATTCATCCTAATACTTGTGAAAGCCAATAACACCATACAGATTTAAAGCACTTGTGCTTTTAACCACAGACACAGCAGTACAAATGTCTGAAAAGGTTGGACACACCATTCCCGAGTAAAGAAGATTGAACACCAGGAGAAGATATCTGAATGGAAAGTGACTTCTCCTCCAGGAAGTTTGAGGATAAAGCTGAATCTATATACTGACTGAAGAGGGCAATGACTCAAACCTCCCGAGTGGCCCGGCTAGCTCAGTGATGAGGTTTCTCTTCACTCTGGTTTTGAGCCAGCATATGTTTGTGGGGTTCACTGATTTTCTTCAGGAATTCGAGTCTATAAAGCGAGCAAAGAAATCAGGGGGGGACTCTCTCTCTGGTTTGCATTCCACAGCTTATTTCTGTGAAGGGGAATCCAAAGGACGAGAGACAAAGGATTTGGGGTCTGGGGGTCTCTGTTGAACAGGGTTTCTCGGAGGGAGGGAACATCAGAGAGAACCAATTATTTTTCTCAGCTAGTACATCTAACAAACTTTCTACAAATCAAGGTTACACACACCAAGATAAGAAATAACAGACACCAACTTCTTCAAATGCCCACAAAGGTGTAGGAGTATACTGCACAGAGGGACAGAGGAAGAGAGAGGGGGGGGTGGCTGGTTTCCTGGCAACACAGGAGGGAAAGAAAGGGAAGGTAAGAATGCCCTCTCAGTTTCCATAGCTCAGAGGCATTCTGGGACAGGAAAAACAAAGTTACAAACTTCTGTGTTGGAAAGAAGGGTCTCTGTCCTGGGGTGACTTCATGATACTGGTATCCCCAATCGTCTGGTTTATGTTATATATTAAGTTCTGCACCTTTAAGACTGGCTTTGAGAGCAAGAGCGGGGGGAAAGAAGAAGCGCGCAGTTTGTGTTAAAGAAAAACATCACTCCCCCATATCCCGCTCCTGGACTGTGGTGTCTGCAGCACGGACAAACAGCGGAACAGAGCTTCTCTCTGGCTTTTAGTTAGTTTTAGCTAGCTGAGGCAGAGGAGTTCCCTGGACCTTTGTTTTTTCCTTTTTTTCCTGGATCTGTGCAAACCTGCTCTAGACCGAACACCCAGCCAAACCCCGGGAGCTCATGCCTGTGGCCCACCGGGGCCTGGGCCTCGGCACTTTCCAGCGCCGAAAGGACTGATAAAAACCTGAGCGAGCCGAGCTACACCACATGAAAAGGACTTTTCTTCCTAGATTTGCCATCCCATCGAACAGTGAGAGGTTTTATTATTTAATATTAATCAATTTCTGTTAAATAAACAGTTTTTTCCACTTCTCTCCAAGGAAATTTTTTTTTACTTTCCCAGACCAGTTGGGGGGGGAGAGGGGTCATTTGAATTTTTTTTTCCCTCCCTGGGGAACCCCCATTTGGAGTTTTTCTCCCAAATTTGCCCTAAACTAAGACAAATACGTGGGGCAAGAGAAAGTGGAAAAACCTGTACTGATTACTGATTGTATTTTTGGTTGTATTTATTCTGTATTAGGAAAAAACAGTCAGTAGCCATGTTGTTTGAATGCATATCTCTCAAGGTGGAGGCCTTCATGTGGATCTAGTCCCTAGAATTTTTTGAGGTTTTAATACCTGTCTTTTCCCTCTTTTACAGTAGAGGGGTACATATTAAAAGAGTTATTATGCTGGGCTCGGTGATATTTATTTATAGGAAGTTCATAAAACTACTGAAGTTTCTGCCAAGTATGTCTGGTTTATGGTTTCTTCGCCCGACCCTGCCTCCCAGTCCCAGTAGCACATTTTGGGAGTTTATTGGTAATTGCACCCAGTTTGTTAGAGGAAGAGCAGGGGATGAGGCTTTTCAGCCTTTTCTTTCCTTCTTCACCTTTAAATCTGTTATGTCCCTCTTTGAGAATATCCAGTTTCGCCTGAGTGTTAAGGATACCACATTCCTGGTAGTTCAGCTGTTAAGCTTCCTCTATATGGTCTGCAACTTCTCTAGAGTGAGGGCTGAGATATCCAGAGGAGCTAGTGAGACCCCTGTCCCAGAAGTAGACACAGGTGTAAGAAATCCTGAGTAGTGTAGAGAATGGGAGAAAATGAGCTGGACTCTGAAGAAATTTTCTGATCCCCCAGCCTGGGAATTTTCACGTGAACAAATTCAGAACCCAGATGAAATAGAGAAATATCTGGAAGAGAATTGCTATGATGATTCTAAAGAGAAAAATATCATTTCAATAAGCTGGGCCCTAGCGTATACTTATCGCACGGTGTTAGATACTGTAGGGCAGGGAGATAAATCAGCAGCTACCCCAGTCACTCAGGCTGCAGCCAAACCAGACAGTGAGCCTAAACCAGCAGCCAAACCAAACAGTGAGCCTAAGTCAGTGTCTGTTGCTCCTACCATGAGAGGCATGAAATTCAAAACCAAAACCGATCGGCCAGAATATGATGATGATAATGGCGATGCAGGGGAAAGACCCTCGAGACCAGCAACTGACCAAAAATCAGAAGGCACTGGTGATCCTTTCTCCCTGAAAGACCTTCGTGGCCTGAAAAAAGATTACACTCAACGACCTGATGAATCTATAATTAGTTAGTTAGTCCGTCTGTGGAATGCTGCAAGTGAGGCTACAGTTCTAGACAGTACTGAAGCAAGGCATCTGGGGTCCCTGTAACACGATCCGGTTATCGACCAAAGAATGATGAAGGGAGCTGATCCGTATAGTCTCTGGGAATGGGTCCTGAGAAGTGTGGCACAAAGATATCTGTGTGCAAATGATCTCTATATACAGCAAACTCATTAAAAAACCATAGAACAAGGGATTCAGCACTTGAGAAAAATGGCAATAGTAGATATTGTCTTTGTGGGTGACTTAGGTACTAGAAATCCAGACTTGGTGCCATGTACATCTGTGATGTGGCGAAAACTTGTTCGACTTGGGCCACAAGAATACGCTTCTGCTTTAGCAACAATGAAGCGGGATGACCGGGAGGAGACTGTGCTGGATATGGTGAAGAAGCTCCGAGCATATGCAGATACCGTGCATGGCCCCATACAGGCAACAATTGCAGTTATGGGAACACGCATGCAAAGCTTCCAAGACAAAATGGAAGAGAATTTCAAGAAACTCAGAGAAGACCTTCTTCCAGTCTCGGCAGTACAGACCAGGAGCCCTGGCACTCAACTCAGAAGTTCTCCAGATAGAGAGAAAAAGCTACGAGCTGAGCTGTGGTTTTTCCTATGTGACTGTGGAGAAAACACGAAAAGATGAGATGAAAAATCTACTGCTGCCATGGCAAAACGGATGCTTGAATTAGAAGACAGCAAGACTCAGAGGGGATACGCCACCAAAAAGAAAGCCACTCCAGTAGCCTGTAGTCAAACTGCCAAGTATGATGACGATGATGACGTCTGATTCCCTTGAAGGAACCTCCAAGACATATACCCAAGGAAAGAAGGATAACCAGGCTTAGAGGGGCCTTGCCTCTAGCCAGGTAGAGGCTAGGGAAAACCGTGTCTTTTGGACTGTGTAGATTCGTTAGCCTGGCACATCAAAACCATGAAAATATGAGGCCTTGGTTGACACTGGTTCACAGTGCACGCTAATCCCATCAAGACATGTAGGAGCAGAATCTGTTTCTATTGCTGGTGTGACAGGGAGATCAAAGGACTTTACTTTAGTGGAAGCTGATGTGAGCCTGACTGGAAATGAGTAGAAGAAACACCCCATTGTGACTGGCCGAGAGGCCCCATGCATTTTAGGCATAGACTACCTCCGAAGTGAGTATTTTAAGGACCCAAAAGGGCTTAGGTGAGCATTTGGGATAACAGCTGTAGAGACAGAGGGCATCAAGCAATTAAACACCTTACCTGGACTATCAGAGAACCCATCTGCAGTAAGACTCCTGAAGGTAAAAGAACAGCAAGTACCAATTGCCACCTTGACGGTGCATCGCCAGCAGAATAGAACAACTCGAGATGCTGTGATCCCCATCCACAAGATGATCCAAGAGCTGGAGAGCCAAGGGGTGGTCAGCAAAATCCACTCACCCTTCAACAGCCCCATCTGGCCTGTGCGTAAATCTGAAAGAGAATAGAGATTGACTGTGGACTATCGTGCATTGAATGAAGTGACTCCTCCTCTGAGCGCTGCCATGCCGGACATGCTGGAGCTCCAGTACGAGCTGGAGTCCAAGGCAGCGAAGTGGTACGCCACTATTGACATTGCCAATGCATTTTTTCTCCATTCCCCTGGCAGCAGAATGCAGGCCTCAGTTTGCCTTCACGTAGAGGGGAATACAGTACACTTGGAACTGATTGCCCCAGGGGTGGAAGCACAGCCCCACCATCTGCCATAGACTGATCCAAGCTGCACTTGAAAAGGGTGAGGCTCCAGAACATCTACAGTACATTGATGACATCACTGTGTGGAAAAATACAGCTGCAGAAGTCTTTGAGAAAAGAGAGAAAATCATCCAGGTTCTCCTGAAAGCCAGTTTCTCCATCAAAAAGAACAAAGCTAAGGGACCTGCTCGAGAGATCCAGATCCTGGGAGTAAAGTGGCAAGATAGACGGCATCAGATTCCTACTGACGTCATCAACAAGATCACAGCAATGTCTCCACCAGCCAACAAGAAGGAAACGCAAGCTTTCCTAAGTGCCATAGGTTTTTAGAGGATGCACATTCCTGAGTACAGTCAGATTGTGAACCCTCTCTACCTGGTCACCCGCAAAAAGAACACTTTCCAGTGGAGCCCTGAACAACAGGAAGCCTTTGCCCAAATCAAGCAGGAGATCGCTCATGCAGTAGCCCTTGGCCCAGTCAGGACAGGACCAGATGTGAAGAACGTACTCTACTCTGCAGCCAGGAACAATGGCTTGTCCTGGAGCCTTTGGGAGAAAGTGCCTGGGGAGACTCGAGGCCGACCACTGGGATTCTGGAGCCGAAGCTACAGAGGGTCCGAAGCCAACTACACTCCCACAGAGAAGGAAATTTTAGCTGCCTATGAAAGAGTCCAAGCTGCCTCAGAGGTGATTGGCACAGAAGCACAACTCCTCCTGACACCCCAACTGCCAGTGCTGGGGTGTATGTTCAAAGCAAAGGTTCCCTCTATCCACCATGCCACCAATGCCACATAGAGCAAGTGGATTGCCCTCATCACGCAGCGCGCCTGTATTAGAAACCCAAATCGCCCTGGGATTTTGGGGATAATTACAAACTGGCTGGAAGGTGAAAACTTTAGCCTCACTAATGAAGAGGAGCAAGAACAAGTGATACGGGCTGAATAAGCTCCATCATACAACCAACTGCCAGCAGAAGAAACATGCTATGCTCTGTTCACTGATGGTTCCTGTCACATCATAGGGATGAACCGGAAGTGGAAAGCAGCCGTATGGAGCCCCACATGACAGGTCACAGAAGCTACTGAAGGAGAGGGGGGATCAAGCCAACTTGCTGAACTCAAAGCTGTTCAACTGGCCCTGGACATTGCTAAAAGAGAGAAATAGCCAAAACTCTACTTCTACACTGATTCATGGATGGTAGCCAATGTTCTATGGATATGGCTGGAAAAGTAGAAAAGAGCCAACTGGCAGCGCAGAGGAAAGCCAATCTGGGCTGCTGATGAGTGGAAAGACATCGCTACCAGGGTAGTGCCGAGGCGACGGAAAGGCCGGAGCACTGCGACTTCTCTAGAGGCAGCCCTGAAAAGGGCTGGGCCGAAGCGCGTGTGAGCAGCTTCGGGCAGTCAAGTGATTTCAGCTCAGCTCAGCGGCGGCAGGCAGGCGACACAGGAAGCAGGGATGAGAAAGCTGGTCCAGCGTTCCACTAAGCACAAACCTTTATTCTGGCAGAGCTTTGGCGAAGGGTGCCAGCAACAGCTAATCTGCCGAACAGGGGAAAACCAGGGATATTTATAGGAGAGGAGAGGGGCGGGGGGAGCCCGAGTTACATGTATCAGGGTGGGACAGCAGGGGGGAACACCAATGGGGCACAACAGTTTGACTAACTCAAAGAGCCCTGGGAGCGATAGATTGTGTCTCTCTTACAGAGAAGTATCTTGTCTCTAGGGGAGACCCAGGATCTTGGGCTCGGCAGGCTCCTCCGCACCCACAACTCCCCCTTCTTTACTTATTAAAAAGGCATCTCCTAGAGAGTTAGCTAATAGCTTCTTAAAACATGAAAACATACTTAGGAAGATAATAACAATTAGGAAAACCCAAAAAATGTTTTTGAGGAGGGAGGCAACCCATCCTTTGAGCCCTTAGCTCCCAAAAAGGTCCTCAAGCCACTGGGGCTCCTTTTCAGTCTGGAGTTCCTGGACCGCGTGTTGGAGTCTCTGGATGCGGGCGTGGATGCCTTCCCAGGGGCTGGAAAGGTCAAAGCATCACAGTCTGTTAAATTCCTCGCAGCCGTGTCCATGGGCCAGGAGCAAAAGGTCTAGAGGGTTGGTGACCCTGCCCATGGAAAAGCACATGTGGTCTCGTTTGAGCGTCTTTGCGAGGGTGATCCACGCGTTCTCCTGGGGCTGTGCTACTAGCCAGGCATCCACAGCTGATGTTTTCAGGAGCATCCAGATAATCAGGAACATCAGGAACTCAAGGATGGTTTTGCTCTCCATTTTCTATAACAGGACATAAAATATTAGCTCTGATTTTCGGAGGGGGGAGGGAGCTATTTTCTTTTTCCCCTTCCTCTCCCATCTCCCCCCTCTTAAAAAAAAACAAAAACAAAAAACCAAACAATTATAAGCAAGGTTATTCTGTGTATTGGGGACACATGACCCGACACCAGCAGCAGCACCAAGGTGCATTTTGTTGTAAACTGGCAATTTGGGCTAGGCAACGAGGGCAAGAAGGGGAAGGGGAAGGGGAAGGGAGTTAAGAAGACTTGTGTACTGTCACGGTGTCAGGCGTGACATTGGCAGTCGTCTCGTTGCGGTCCTGGTAGCAGGACGGTTTGGCCTCTGTCTGGTGGCAGGTCGGTTCGGTGGACTCCGACGACGTCTCCGCTTCCAGGCTGCAGTGGACTGCTGTTTTTCTGGACCTGTGTGGGTCTCAGGAGACTTTGAAAGTTCTGAGTCTGGTGCAGGGTTTGTAGGGCCTAAATAAAGTTTTACATTTTTCCCTGGGAGCCACTTAGGTACTGATGGTGGGGACACACACGCATACCCTCTCCCCCAGGTAATCAATGGGAAAGGTCCTGATGTCCGTTGTGATTCAGGATCCTTGATCAGCACCGGCGGCTTCTCTGTGAGTTTGGCATGAGTTGAATTAGAAAAGTGCCGTATTACAGGGAGGTCAGGCTCTGTAGACGAGCAATTTAGAAAGTTCATGACATATAGAGCATTACAGAGCCTCTCAATGGGAGGAATGATCTCTGTTCCTCCCCGCTGGTGATCAAGGACTCTTTTCAGGTTTTGGTGGGTCCTCTCTACTATTGATTGCCCTGTAGGGGAATGAGGAATGCCCGTGGTGTGTTTCACCCCCCACTCATTGAAAAAGTCTCTTAATTTGTGAGAGGTGTAAGCAGGTCCATTGTCTGTTTTAATTTGTTCTGGGACTCCCAGGGTAGCAAAAGCAAGGAGAAAATGTCGGATGGTGTGCTTGGCATTTTCTCCTGCATGGGCTGAGGCAAACACTGCACCAGAGAAGGTGTCTACGGACACATGTACATATTTGACTCTCCCGAAGGACGGGACCTGAGTAACATCGGTTTGCCATATCTGGCAGCTGTTAAGTCCTCGGGGGTTAACCCCGGAGCTAACGACTGGTATTTGGAAAGATTGACAATTAGGACAGGTGGCAACTATTGCTCTAGCCTGGTCTCTGGGTAGTCTGAACATTCTCATCAATGCAGGCACGTTCTGGTGGAAGAACTGGTGGGACAATTTCGCTTGTGTGAAAATGTCAGGGACATTGTCTGCTTCAGCAGGCACGGCTAAGGCGTCTGCCCTCCTGTTTCCTTCGGCAATGGCACCTGGGAGGTCTGTGTGCGCCCTCACATGCATGACATAGTAAGGTTGCTTTCTGTGGGAGATAAGATATACTAATTCAGAAAGCAATTGGTATAAATTTGGGTTAGAGACCTCTTTTAGAAATGCATGTTCTGCTCTCATAGCTATTCCAGCCACATAAGCCGAATCAGTCACCAGATTGAAAGGTTCTTGGAATTTCTCAAAAGCTCTGACAATGGCTGCTAATTCAGCAATCTGTGGTGATCCCTCGACCACTTGGACATCAGACGCACATTTCTGTGTCCTGGGGTCCTTCCAAGTCATGACTGACTTGTGGGATTTCCCTGAGCCATCTGTGAAAACCGTCAGAGCCTTGAGCGGTGTTTTGCTCTGTAATGATTTGGGGACCAAATTAAATGTAGT
This sequence comes from Pseudopodoces humilis, assembly GCF_049639895.1. Lineage (NCBI taxonomy): Eukaryota > Metazoa > Chordata > Aves > Passeriformes > Paridae > Pseudopodoces > Pseudopodoces humilis. The sequence goes on from NC_142211.1 coordinate 17,964,842, forward strand.
TTTAAAAAGTCTGTGGCCAGGTGGGTGTATAGAAATTTGGCCTGAATAGCTATCGAGAGTGAACTGAAGGCTCTCATTGGTTTGGAGCAAAGGCTCTAAACTTCCAGTTGCCAATGGGAGGAAGATGCATGTGAACTCACAGGCTGCAAGAGTGCGGAGACGGACTCTAGCTCTTTTAATGAGTTCAGCCATGATTTCCTGCGGAGTGGTAATAGTCTTAGTGGGCTGGTTATGTGTAAAGATCGACTCGATGATAAGGAGAGGATCCTTCAATGCCATGTCCCATTGAAAAATGAATGCGTGTAAGCACGGGGCCTTACCCAAGACAACCAGTTGGAAGGGCAGGCTGGGCTCGTAGTGGTGGGCTTGCTGCGAAGACAGGGCCTCCTGGACCTTGGTGATGGATTCCCAGGCCTCCGGCGTGAGGGAGCGCGGTGAATCGAGGGTCTCGCTGCCACGGAGCAGGTTGAAGAGGGGCACAAGGACTTCTGTTGATACCCCAAGCAGAGGGCGTATCCAGTTGATGGACCCGCAGAGCTGATGTAAGTCCCGCAGGGTCTTGGGGTCGTCTCTGATGGTCAGCTGCTGGGGCACGATGGTCCGCTCGCAGATCCAGAGTCCCAGGTAGGTCCAAGGGCAGGTGTGCTGGATCTTGTCTTCATGTATCTCAAATCCAGCGTCCTCAATTGTCTGGATAGTTTTTTGTAAAGTCCGGTGCAGATAGTCATCGTCAGCAGCACAAACCAGGATGTCATCCATGTAGTGGAGGATGACGGCGTCTGGGAACAGGGTCCTCACAGGTGACAGAATGTGGGCCATGTACCATTGGCAGATGGTAGGACAATTTTTCATCCTTTGGGGAAGGACTAGCCTCAGGTCCTTCGATGACAATATTCCGTTTGCTCCTCATGGAAGCTGTCATCCCTCCAATTCCTGAAATCATGTTTGTCACAGGTTGTAATTCCCAATTGTCTGGCCACTCGGAGCAGGCGATGATGGTAACATCTGCTCCAGTGTCTATCATTCCTGGGCGCTGAATCCTTTCTCCATAACAAAACAGGCTGCAGTCCACGATGGGTTTGCTGGAGCCCACAACCTGAGTCCACATAGCACTGGGGTTGAGGGGAACCTGATCTGGGCAGTCACTAGGAAATAAAAAGGCCTGTGCCACGGGAGTCTGTTCTTTTAAATAATAAGGAGGGTCTATGCAGGTCAGAGAGATGGAAATTCCATCTCCAGGGTATATAGTCTGAACCTCAGGAACAGTATGAATTTGTCCTGGAGAGTTGGTTGGATCCCCAAGTATTAAGATGTTGGAGGGACCGCCTGGTGGTCCACATTTCCCTGTGGGGATTTTGTAAATACAGTCACCCTTCATATGTAAAGAGAGTCTAGTTACCAGTTGACGCCGGGTTCCCATCTGAAGCGCTCCACCTGCTGGGCTTGATATCATGGTCCCCGTGGAGGCAGGATGGTGAGTTTGGCAGGAGGGGTGGAGTGGTGCGGCATTTGATTTGATGTCGAAGCGCGGGGCCGTTCCGTGCTCTGCCTGAAGTTTCCTGAAAGCCAGTTTTGTCTGGGTAACCGTTGGTGGGCTGGCGGTTGTATAGAATGTCTCTCCGGATAGTCTTTGAAAAAATGTCCAGGCTCGCCACAATTAAAACAACGTCTTGTATTGGGGTCTGCAGCATAAGCTCCAGATATCCCCTCTGCCACTCCTTTAGCCACTGCAAGTGCCACTGTATTCTCACTTGAGGCAGAGGAGTGTTTGGTGCAGGCTTCAACCATCTGATCTATGGTTGGTTCGGGGTCCAGTGGGAGGGCTCGCAAAACTGCTTTGCACTCCAGATTAGCATTGGCCATTGCTATTTTTACCAATAATTCCTTTTGCGCCTGAGGGCTCTCTATCTGCTTTTCAATGGCCACTTTTAACTTATCAATATACTTAATAAAAGACTCAGTTGCCCCTTGCTTAATATTGGTGAAGCACTGTGTTGGCACTTTATCATCAGGGGTAGTAAAAAGAGATATCTTAGCAGCATTAGCTATAGCCTGTAAGGCTGCTTCAGGCAGATCCTGGGCCTGATCTCAGGGCTTTTGGAAATCTCCTTCTCCTGCTAATTGCTCTAAAGTAAAATTAGGTCTGTTAGCATCTTTAGCATAAACATCTGTCAATTGCTTTAAATGTTTTTTCCACTGCCTCTCCCATAACATGTACTCTGCTGGAGAGAGAAGGCAGTTCAAAATATTTTTGATGTCATGCGGGACCATGACGTAGGCAGAGAAGGAGGCTTCCAGCAGGCGTTTAAAAACATGTGAACCCCTGCCATGTTCCTCGGCAGCTTTACAAAGTTCCTGCAGTTCCCTATAGTGAAGGGATTCCCATGCGGCAACTTGTGCCCCTGCCCTGCCTCTCCTCATTATTACAGGAAAGGCAAGTATTTTTTGGGACAGAGCTGAGTTCCCCGCCCGTGTGGCTTCCCTCTGCACCTCAGCCCAGTGGTCTTCATACTCAGAATCTGAATAAGAAGATTCACTGCTCTCATCTCCTAGTGGAGATAGGGGGCTCTTGCTAGCAGCGCGGGGCCGGCTCAGGTGCCTAGAGCCGGCCCTTTTGCGTCCGGGTGGGGAAGCTGAGATGGCCCCGCTCCGGCTGGAGCTGTCCCGACCTCCAGGGCACTGGGACCCTGGAGCAGGCGCACCGCCGGGGGTGGGGCCCCAGCACAAAGGGGCGGGAGCGGGGTCCGCGATGGGGAGGTGTTTCCCGATGGATGGGGCGGGGCCTGATGCGGTTACACCCAACGACGCAGTGGGAGGGGAGGAGGAACAGGACGCGGCAGGAAGAGAAGGGGTGAAGGCAGGAAAGTGGCCATTTTGGGCATCAAGGGCGGGAAAACTGGGGTGGGAGTGGGACGAAATGGCAGGGCTGGCCATACTGCCGGCGCCATCTGTGCTAACGCTGGGAACTGGGGGGGACACAACCGGGTGTGAGGGCATAGGGGAGAGGTTAGAGGAAAGACCCAGAGCGGCATGGCCATTGCTGCCCTGGTACGGGTAGAAAGACGGTAGGAGGGTGTCAGGGAGACGGCAGCAGCCCTGTGCCCGGGGGCAATGTCCACCCACCGACTGGCTCTCAGATAGGGAACAGGGTTTAGGGACACTTGGAGAGGTTGACGGGGTTGGGGGGTTCAACTGGGGACCCAAAACTCCCTCTTCTTTTTCTCCCTCTTTTTCCAATGAGAAAATAATATTTTGAAACACAGGAAAAAACTTTGCAACAGAAAAATCTCCCTTAGCTTGAACTGTATATAACTTTCTTCCCACATCCCAAAAAATTCCCGATTTAGCAGAATCCGAATTAATCTTAAAATGTTTAAAAACTCAATTAATAAATCTCTTTAAATCCGCTTTCGAAAACTTAAAATTTCCTGCTTTTAGGGTAGTTACAACTTGGATATAAAAGTCCCTCTCAGGTGGGGTCAGTCTCCGTACAGAGGACTCATTCCCCATCCTTTTTCACTCCCCACCCAGCAGTAAAACAGCAAAGAAAAAGAAAGAAAAATTCCCCAAAAAACCCTTCACGGGATCAACTTACAATTTCTCTTCGGCAGATGCAGGCGGGCGAACAAAAAGCTGCTGGGTGGGTGGTCACCTGGGTGGCCGGTCCTCAGGGGCTTTTCCTTGCCCCAGATGGTCAGACGAGGGTCCCGGTCACAGCCTCTTGGATCGCCTCTTGCTAAAACACAAGCAAGCTTCTTCGAGGGGCGGTGGCTCGAATGGCGGCACGCCTCGCAGCTAAAACTGCAGGCGGACGCTTCTTCAGGGCTTCTTCGAAGGCCTCATGTTGAGACGCCAGTTGCTGCGGCGACAGAAAGGCCGGAGCACCGCGACTTCTCTAGAGGCAGCCCTGAAAAGGGCTGGGCCGAAGCGCGTGTGAGCAGCTTCGGGCAGTCAAGTGATTTCAGCTCAGCTCAGCGGCGGCAGGCAGGCGACACAGGAAGCAGGGATGAGAAAGCTGGTCCAGCGTTCCACTAAGCACAAACCTTTATTCTGGCAGAGCTTTGGCGAAGGGTGCCAGCAACAGCTAATCTGTCGAACAGGGGAAAACCAGGGATATTTATAGGAGAGGAGAGGGGCGGGGGGAGCCCGAGTTACATGTATCAGGGTGGGACAGCAGGGGGGAACACCAATGGGGCACAACAGTTTAACATAACTAACTCAAAGAGCCCTGGGAGCGATACATTGTGTCTCTCTTACAGAGAAGTATCTTGTCTCTAGGGGAGAGCCAGGATCTCGGGCTCGGCAGGCTCCTCCGCACCCACAGGGTAGAGAAACTGTCTGTGAAGGTCCGTCATGTAGATGCCCATGTTCCCAGGAGTCGAGCTAATGAAGAACACCAAAACAATGAACAGTTAGATCAAGCTGCAAAGATAGAGGTGTCAAAGATAGACTTAGATTAGCAACACAAAGGAAGAGTTGTTCCTAGCTCGATGGGCCCATGATGCCTCAAGCCATCAGGATAGAGATACCACCTATAAGTGGGCACAAGACCGAGGGGTGGATTTAACCATAGACAGTATTTCTCAGGTTATCCATGACTGTGAGACATGTACCACGATCAAACAGGCCAAGCGACTGAAGCCACTATGATATAGTGAGCGTTGGTCCAAATATAGGTATGGGGAAGTCTGACAGATTGACTACATCACACTGCTCCAAACCCGCCAAGGCAAGTGCTACGTGCTCACAATGGTAGAAGCCACCACTGGATGGTTAGAAACCTACCCTGTGCCTCATGCTACAGCCTTTAACACCATCCTGAGACTTGAAAAGCAGGTCCTTTAGAAGCATGGTACCCCTGAGAAGATTGAGTCAGACAATGAAACTCATTTCAAGAATAACCTTATAAACAGCTGGGCGAGGGAACATGATATTAAGTGAGTGTACCATATCCCCTACCATGCACCTGCTGCTAAGAAAGTGGAGAAGTATAATAGACTGTTAAAGACTACCTTGAAAACGTTGAGTGGAGAATCTTTCAAAAATTGAGAGCAGCATCTAGCAAAAGCCACATAGATAGTTGTTGTGAATTCATGTTGTAAATATTGGCTTTTCACAATTATTCTGATAAATATATATTATATGCTTTCACTATATTCTTTTCTCTCTTAGTAAGTTATAGGCTTAGATAGGAATTCTGAATAATAAAGATATGTTTCATCCGGACAAGGCAAGACAATGGGAGGATCAAGCTGTGGAAAACAGGCTGTTATCAGCAGCAGGAAATGGAGAGCAAACTGTTATCAAAAAAAAAACGGTACCAGGACGTGGGCAGGGGGGAAAGATAAGCTCAGCTGCCCTCAGAAGAAGGATGAGGGGCCCAGACCCTTATCAACAACTGACCATCTGCAGAAAAAAGGAAACCAGACTCCAAAAGAATGCTGACCAGCAAGAATAATGATGACCAGCAAAAAAATTATGATGACCAGCAGAAACTGAGACTGTGCAAGAGCATGATCCAAGAAGGCGGAACCAGGGAGGGGACATGCTTGAATATGCATTAACCCCTCACAGCAAGGATGGGATAAAAGGGGTATCCATGAGATACCAGGTGTGCTCTTGGCAGCACGCCAAGGCACCCGGCCGTAACTCTTTGCTTTATTTTATGTCTCTTATTGTCTTTATTAAACTTTTTAAAATTTACAGGAGTGAACTTCGTTTTTCACATAGTTAACACCCGAGGTTCCACCAACCGAGCAGGCCCAGCCCAATCCGAGCCCCTGCATATAGTAGATGGAGACAAAGTCCCAGCAGTACATGTCAGAAGTTTGTTAGAAAAAACAGTTTGGATCAATTCTACTTCGAGTGCAGACAAACCCATCCGTAGAGTTGTCTTTGCCCAGGTACCGGGTTGCACATAGTAGATAATGCAGAAAAATGGAACAACACAATGTGTACCTCAGGGAGATCTGATTGTTAGGTGAAGATCATGAATGAATGCCTTTATCTGTATATAATGTATGTGTTGTAGAGTTAAAATATATATATTAATTTTGATAATATATTGACGATATAGAGATAAGGGGTGGAATGTCCTGGGGTGACTTTATGATACTGGTATCCCCAATCATCTGGTTTATGTTATATATTAAGTTCTGCACCTTTAAGACTGGCTTTGAGAGCAAGAGCGGGGGGGAAGAAGAAGCGTGGAGTTTGTGTTAAAGAAAAACATCACTCCCCCACATCCTGCTCCTGGACTGTGGTGTCTGCAGCACGGACAGACAGCGGAACAGAGCTTCTCTCTGGCTTTTAGTTAGTTTTAGCTAGCTGAGGCAGAGGAGTTCCCTGGACCTTTGTTTTTTCCTTTTTTTCCTGGATCTGTGCAAACCTGCTCTAGACTGAACACCCAGCCAAACCCCGTGAGCTCACGCCTGTGGCCCACCGGGGCCTGGGCCTCGGCACTTTCCAGCGCCGAAAGGACTGATAAGAACCTGAGCGAGCCGAGCTACACCACATGAAAAGGACTTTTTTTCCTAGACTTGCCATCCCATCGAACAGCGAGAGGTTTTATTATTTAATATTGATCAATTTCTGTTAAATAAACAGCTTTTTCCACTTCTCTCCAAGGAAAATTTTTTTTACTTTCCCGGACCAGTTGGGGGGGGAGAGGGGTCATTTGAATTTTTTTCCCTCCCTGGGGAAACCCCCATTTGGAGTTTTTCTCCCAAATTTGCCCTAAACTAAGACAGTTTCCTGGGCTAAAGAAATTTCAAGCAGCTGGAAATGCCAGCAGGGTCCTCTCTACTCTATCCAGCCTCTCGACGTGGAGCTGAGGAGAAAAACTTCAGTAACCATGGTAACCTGACTTCAGGTAAACAGTAGGAGAAAGAGAAGGGGGGGGGGCGGGGCAGAATCACAACTAAAATAGGGGAAAAGATACATTTCCAGCTATCAACTACTAACATTAACTAACTTAACAACATTCTAACAACTTTACCACAACAGACAAGACAAGGTGTTTGGTATCAGAGTGTGAATGTTATCCTTTTGTTCATTTTAAGTGCTATTATTGTCAAGAAATTTGGGTTTAACACTGTAGACGTGGATATAAACCTAAAGGGCTTTGTCCAGCGTGCTGGGTAGAAGAAACCTTTATAACCAGCAATTCATTAGTGGTCGCTACTACCTTGGGCATATTGGAATTAGACTCCCCAGAGTGGTATAGATTGTTCCAAGAAGGAGTGAGAGGTAAATTGAGATCAAAAGCACACGTTCTTATAACTGACTGTCGGTGAACAAAGTACCCTGCAATGCCGATGCAGTCAAAATATCAAAGTGGGATACCTTTAAGAGGAGATATGCAGCCCGTTCCACTTATGTATACCCTGAAGGATATCCCTGCTGCTGAGAAGATGGACTCTCTTGCTGCAGGCAGCAATCCTGTGGGCATAGGCAGAGGCAGAGGGGTATGTGTATGGGGAACCCTGGTGGTTCTGAGTCTGATAATGGCAGGGATTATCAGTCTGGTCTCCAAGAATTACCCCAGTGTTGAGAAGCAAAGCTCAGCCCAAGACTGTGGGCAGTGTTTTAAGAAGACCCTGACAGGACAAGGGGTTACAAAAACCCTGGCATATCGCACCCACTATGACTGCAAAACTGGCAACAAAAGGGGAGAATTCGAGCATAACCATACTCAATATAAGATGTGCCAGATAGAAAGGGGAATAGGCTGTTATGACCCAAGAGCAATACCTAAGGATCGGTGGTTAGAGGTGCAGTCTGTGCCAAAGGGTGAGGAGATACTTACCCATGCATTACACAAACGACCTGCTGGGTTAGAGCCTATTGTTCCCACCTGTAACAAATGTAACCATTTGGTATGGATCGGAGAAAGAAGAGAATCAATGTTTATGGCACATTCCCAAGTTAGTGCGACGTGTTAGAATCACAGCAAATTAAAAATGTGCACTATGGGTGGGAAAACTTATTGGGTTGGAGAAAATCTGAAATATGGTAAAATAGTTTCTTTCAGCAATGAGCCCGTGGTAACTGATCTTCTCAACAGTAATGATGACAGAATTTGCTTATGATATGGCAGAACTTTCTGTTCTGCAAGGGATGGAGAAGGGGTAGATCCAGAGAGTAAGTTGAAACAAATAGCTCAGGAATTGAAGAAACAGGAGTCAGAGGCAAAAAAGAAAAGAATGGAGCAAGAAAAGTTAAAAGCATTAAATGAGCAATATGAACAGTTAGAACAGCAGTATAGCAATTGGGACTTACCCACCTCAAATAAGAACCTTTTTGTAGCTCTAATACAAGAAATTGCTACAGAATTAGGATTATCTAATTGTTGTATTTGTGGAGGGCTTAAATCAGCTGAAAAATGGCCATGGAAAGGTGAGAGCTTAGCTCCAGAGCAACTTCTAAAATGGAATCACACTTGAATTTACAAAACATTAAAAAGACCCGAAGGGTGGGTTTTGGATCACCAAATAATTGGAACAGTTTGCATCAGCAGAGAAGGAAAAAGATATACTGAGGTAGTGGGATATACTCCTTGTATATCCACTTTAGCAGTAAATTCAAATAATAGTACCAAAGTCTGGCAACCAGAAATCCCCGCCGGACACTGGAGTCAAAAGAAAAGGCAAATTGTGAATGGAATGATCAAATTGAATTATGCTGGCATAAAAGCCCCAGAGCTAATCCTTACCAATCCTTAAAAGGCTTAAAGGATTGCTGGGAGAAACCAGAAGCTGTAAATGACCAATGGAAGGCACCTGATGGAATATACTGGATATGTGGAGAAAAGGCATACATTGAATTACCCCACAGATGGAAAGGATTTTGTACTTTAGGAATGATTCAACCCTCCTTTGTGCTACCAAGGTCTGAAAGTAAGCTGTTAGCGGCACCCCTATATGAGACCCTAGACAGAGAGCTGAAGCTTGAGTTTCCAAAAGCAGGAGGGGATCAGAAATGGGGAGAGGATGAATGGCCTGCAGAAAGGATAATAGCATACTATGGTCTAGCAACTTCGGCTCAAGATGGGAGCTGGGGATATAGGACCCCAATTTACCTATTAAATCGATTAATAAGACTTCAAGCTTGTTGGGGGTTAGGTGTCCTTTTTTTTTTAGTTCTGGCTTGCCCGTGGAATTTTTACCCATTAGTTGCAGGGAAAACCTAACTGTGGGTACTTGGTGGGTGCTTGACAAAAGACAAAGAGTTTGGCTGGGCCCAGGGAGGGGGGAAGGGGGCAGGAAAAAAGGAGGGTGGGGACAGTTTGGCGGGCTTTCTTCAGCTTCAGAGAAGGACACGTTGGGCGCAGAGCTGCTGCGGTGGAGAGAAGGGAATTTCGCCATCACCCAGACGGAGCTGCTGCTTCTTCTCCTTCTTCCCCCTTCGTTGGTGGGACTCGCACCCCCTCTCCTGCCGGGACGGGTGGCAGTGCCAGGCACCGCCGCGGAGCTGCTGATACACCTCAGCCACCGGCCCAGGATCTCAGCTCATCCCTGCTGTTCCAGCCGACTGTTCCTCAGAGCCCTGCAGGAGCACCGGGACTGCCCGCCCCAGGGGGTTTGTGAAACAAAGCCTCTCCTCCATCCCGTCTCAGCCGAGAAAGCTGTCACGGGGCCCCTGGTTCTGTTTTTTTGCTAATGCTGTAGTTATTGTTGTTTGTTTGCTTGGTTATACTAGTAAAGAACTGTTATTCCTATCCCCAGATCTCTGCCTGAGAGCCCCTTGATTTCAGAATTATAATAATTCGGAGGGAGGGGGTCTACATTCTTTCATTCCAAGGGAGGCTCCTGCCCTCCCTAGCAGACACCTGTCTTCTAAAACCAAGACAAAGCTGTAGTAGAAGTTGTATCAAATCATACTTCTGATGCTCTTGAGTTCTTGGCTAAACAGCACTCACAAATGAGAACATTCGTGTATCAAAACCGAATCACTTTGAACTACTTGTTAGCAGAAGGAGGAGTCTGCATGTTATAAATTTGTATTGTGATATTGGCTTTCGCAGATGAATATTATATGTTAAATACTTTTTAGCTACGTATGTACTTTTTTCTTGCTAACAAGTCTTAAGCTTAAAAGAATTTCCTAGGTACAAGGCAAGGAAACCCCAGAGGGCAAGGACAGTGGGGCCCAAACTCTTATCAAGAGAACAATAGAGGCCAAACTGTTATCAGCGGAAGATATGAAACCCATCTGTCCTCAGGGGAAGGATGACTGGCCCCGGACTGTTATCTGCCCTAACCATTTGCAAAAAGAAAGGAAACCAAACTCCAGAAAAATGCTGACCAGCAAGAATAATGATGACCAGCAAAAAATATATGCTGACCAGCAGAAAATAAAACTGTGAAAAGCATGATCCAAGAAGGCGGAACCAGGGAGGGGACATGCTTGAATATGCATTAACCCCTCACAGCAAGGAGGGGATAAAAAGGGGATCCCTGGGATACCAGGTGTGCTCTTGGCAGCGCGCCAAGGCACCCGGCCGTTTTAACCCTTTGCTTTATTTCTTATGTCTCCTAATTGTCTTTTATTTATATTAAATTCTTTTTATAATTTATTAAGTGAATCTCGTTTTTAAGATGCAGAAAGTTCAATGAGTCTGAATGCTGTGTAGAAATAGATGACTATGGGGAAACTATAAGGAACCCTGTGGCAGAAATTAAGTAGCACATAAACCAGTTCAAAAATGGAATTCTATCCTTCAAGCTTCTTGGTGGGATCAATTGTTTGGAGGGGGACCTTGGTGGAAAAAAGTAGGATTTTTAATATTGTGTTCAATAATGGGGTTACTATTCCTGCCTTGTCTCATACCATGTTTTATCTGACTAATCCATTCTGTTGTTCAAAGCATGAAAATAGCAGCAATGCCCATCAATCCTGAGTTAGCTACAACGAAAACTGGTCAATTCGAGAGAACATCTAAGGTAATGGAATTAAAAGAAGATTGAAAGAGCAGAGCTGCTGCAGCTCTGGCCAGATTTGAAGCTCAGGCATGATTAAATAACATAAAAAATAATTTATACAGTCAAAAGAAAGATTATGAAATGTGTAAGGTACAGTCCTGTGACAGTTATAAAGATGAGTTTTAACAGACAACATGAGAAAGCATGAGAAAGTTATTTTACCAGTAGCATTAAGCTACTATGTAGTCAAAATATAACTCAGGATATAATAGGCACGTGCAATGATATAGTAAAAGTATAATTGAAAACCTGAATAAAAGAAATCAAATATTAGAATAACCTGTCTTATGAGAAGAGTTGTTAATTTTATACATTGATTAGCAGTATAGAAAAAGTAGTTGTCTTGTAAAAACCTAATATGAAATTGAAGAATAGGTGAGCTTTATTGAAATCTGTCCTAAAACCATGAATTAATGAATTAATAAAGGGGGAGACTGTGACACATGGCATGAATAAATTTGTGCTAAAGTTATAGTAATCTCATCTGATAAGAATCCTAGTGTATTTCCAGGAAATCTTCGTCTGACGAGATTATAGTGATATGCACCAAAACCAGCATGAATATTCGTGTGTAAAAAGTGTATTCCAAGGGATTTGTTGAGGACCACGATAAGGAAAGAGACATGTACCAACATGCAAAAGAAGACAAGACCAACGGAAGAAGGCAAGGGACCCCCAGAAAGCCTGGGAACATATAAAAAGGACCGTGTGACAGTCACATTTCATGAAACACGGTGGAGCGGTGCTAGAGAGGCTCTCCCTGTCTTACCCGGTGCTGTTCACCCAGTTCAGCGTCAATCTGATTTTTGCTTGTGGCTTTTACGATTGTATTTTGATTATGGAATAAATTCTTTTTATTGATCAAATTGGCTATTCCATTTATAACACTTCACAATTCTCCTTCTTCAAGACAAGTGATGGATTGACATTTAAGAAACAAAGAGAAACACCTAAGTAAGTTTAGGCTGCTGGAGGCTGATGGGAGTTTTTCTCCTGGCCAATAACTGGCCATTTCAGAGAATTGACAGTAGTTTTGACCATTGAAAAGGGAGATCAACTTGTGAACACAACCTTAAGACTTAAGCCGGGAATTTCTTTGTCTCTTTGGTTTCTGGCTTTTGAAGAGGTAACAGTGCTCCGGTTCAGCCTCCTCCTACCCCCACCCCCCCCCCCCCGCCCGCCCAGGCCGGACAAGGCCATGGGGGGGAGCGGGGCTGGCTGGAGTTCTGCAGTTCCCAGGAAGGATGGAGACTGTGAAGTGTCAGGAGCCCCTTCTCGGAGGGCTCGCTGGGCCTTGTACACCGGGCTTGCCAGGCCAGGCCGGTCCCTGTCTAGGCTGCAGTTTCTGCCACTGCTGAGTTTCACCAGAGACTGCCGACTAAAGAGAGGGAAAGCCATTGACCTGCGGCGTGCTGAGACAGTGGCCACACTCCCCCAGAGCAGCCATGAAAAATCTTCCATCGCAGACAGCTCCAGGCGCTGCTCTGGCAGAGATCACAAGACCATCCACAAGGCCTGGGCAAGATTTTAACCCTTTCACTACCCAGATGAGACTTGCAGATTAATCCTTTTTTCCAGAGAGAGGGGAAGAGAGAGAGTGAATCAACATGTAAAGAGACAACATAAACTATCAAAGACAGTGAAAAAAGGAATTAAGCATCAGATGGGGGAGAGAAATAAGGAGATGCTTTAATAAGCTGAAATATTATTTTGCTAAAACTATGGAGATGGACAATAGTGTTCTGAAAAAAAATCCTTTAATTCAGGATAGAGTATTTTGGGGGGAATGGAGTATTTCAAAGTGTGGATCTAAGCAAATGGTGAAGTAGTTGTGATCCTATGAGATGCTGGAACAGAAAAAGAGACATGATAGTTGTTGAAGATTTGTGACCCTTAAGAGACAAAGAGAAAACTTCTGTTTCCAGAGAGGCTCACAGAGACAGATGATGAGAACTTTTGCCTTTGAATAACTCATCCTTAAAATGTCACCCCATCTTGACTTATGACCCATAACCCACCTCAGAGTGGTGTGAAATGGGAGGAGAGAACTGATGGCAGAGTTTTCTGGGCAGCTGGCATCAGAAAAATAGAAAGCCATGAGAAAATTATTTTCTTGTGAAAAACTCCATAGATTGACAAAAGCGGACTTCTTTTTTCTCTACAAAGACTGATGAAAAGACTATAGCAAAGTTAAGACTGTTTTAACCACCAAGTTTTTTTATCTCTATGTTGTCATGTGAACAAAAGAATAGTTAAGTAGTGGAGAAAAAGGGTTTCTGGCAGTTTTATTCTGGTTTCTTATTCTTGTAGTTTTGTTAATAAACTTGCTTTTTTTCTTTTAAGTTTTAAGCCTGTTTTGCTCTTCTTCTAATCCATATCTCACAGCAAGAAATGATTAAGTTTTCTAGTGATTTTTTAGCTAATGCTTTAAAATCACAAGAAGTCTTAGGTTAAGACTTTTTAAAATCATCTCTCAACTATAAAATGAAGTCATTCATATCAAACTTGTTATCAAGTAGTTATTAGAACTGCCAAGTACAACATGATATCAAGAAAGAATAACACCAAATATTTAACATATGACATATGGTGACCTTGCATTGTGCTGGCTTGAACAAGAAGTACTTCTGAAACGAGTGACCAACGTTTCAAGTGTTTACAAAAGAGAATTTCCTCTATAAAGAAGGTTTCTAGTCTGCCAGAGTTAGTTTATGTTTGAAATATTCTTACCAAAGGAAAAAAATCTCAGATGCATTATTTGTCTGCTTGGTCGCTGGTGTTAGGAAGAAAATGTGATGGGCATGCAGCAGAACATGAAGAGCTCTTCTCCATAGAGTTTTCCTTCTGATGCTATCACTCATTGTGGTGGAAATGAAATTCATAGACTGAATAAATCTATAGGGTATTAGATGGTTTATTGGCCAGCAGACCCCAACCATTAGAAAATGAGGCTGGATTAGCACAAAACACAGACTGCAACAATAGTCTGCTTTCTCATTCTCTTCTAAATGTGTATTTTTTAAGATAGTAGAGGGTTAATAATCAGCACATTTTGAAGTGGACTCTACCCGTGTCACTATTGTGTTGATCTAGTTTTCTCTGAGCAACTTGTTAAATGTGTTTTGTGGAAAAGGTTTCTTGTTCTTTCAACAGAGATAACATCTTTGCTTTAAGGTTGAATGAAAAGGATCAATAGGGACACACTTGCTCAGCTCTTGTGCACATTTATTTAGCAACATATGTTAAGAAAGTGCTATCCTTTGCTAAAATGAATGTGTCCAATTCATGTTGACATCAGGATCTACCAGCTATGGTCTGTTAGATATTTATTACCCACACTCCCAGTAGGCAGCAGGTGTGCATGCTTCTATTACTGATGGTGCCCTGAAAAAAAAGACAAAAAGGCCTAATGGAAAAGTAGTATGCTAAAGTATCTCATTCAGGTGGTATTTTTTTTGTTGTAACTAGAATTCGATATATCAGGCAACTTGTCAGTACAGCTATGCTCATAGTTCAATGATGAATTTTCTGTGGCATCACAGCAAGCAATGTTCTTCCAAAGTATTTTTCCCTGTTCTATCCTCACAAAATAAAACTGGAAATTAAGAGGTAAAGAGAAACAGTCTGAGACACAGAACAGGTAGTTTGGGCATTCTTCAGTGAAGCTGGTAATGTGCATCTGTAGTGGTTTTAAAGCACTAGCTAAAAAAATCACTAGAAAACTTACTCATTTCTTGCTGTGAGATATGGATTAGGAGAAGGGCAAAACAGGCTTAAAACTTAAAAGGAATAAATAAAGTTTATTAATAGGACTACAAGAATAAGAAACCAGAATAAAACCTCCAGAAACCCTTTTTCTCCACCACCCAACCATTCTTTTGTCTAACTGACAATTTAGAGACAAAACCTGGTGGTTAAAGCAGTCCAAATTTTGCAATAGTCTTTTCATCAGTCTTTGTAGAAAAAATGAGTCCTCTTTTGTCATTCTATGGAGAGTTCTCCACAAGAAAACAGTTTTCTCATGGCTTTTCATTCTCCTGATGCCAGCTGCCTGGAAACTGCCATCAGGCCCTTCTCCCATTTCACACCACTCTAAGGTGTGTTCATGGGCCATGAACTCAAGGGGTATTATTTTAAGGATGAGTTATTCAAAGACAAAGGTTCTCTTCATCTGTCTCTGTGATCATCTCTGGGAACAGAGGTTTTCTTCTTCTCTCCCTGGGGGCAAAGGGTCTTCATCAGCTCTCATCTCTCTCTCTCTTCAAGCATCTCATGGGATCACAGCTACTCCGCCATCTGCTTAGCTTCATCAATGGATGCCTTTGCTCAGATCTACAGCTTGAATACTTCATTCCCCCAATACTCTTTCATGAATTAAAGGAGTTATTTTTCAGAACATTATTGTCCATCTCCATAGCCCTACCAAAAGAATATTTCAGCCCCATTTGGCATCTCCTCATCCCTCTGCCATCTGAGGCTTCACTCCTGCTTTTACTGACCTTGATGTTTCATGTTGTCTCTTTATGTGTTGATCATTCCTGTCCTTTTCACTCCCTGGAGGGAAAATTAAAGTCTGCAGGTTTCATCTGTATAGTGAAAGGGTTAAATTTTGCCCAGGCCTTGTGGATGGTCATGTGATCTCTGCTGGGGCCAGTGGCTGGGGCTGTTTATGATGGATAATTTTCGGTGGCTGTGCTGGGGGAGGGCAGCCAGCATCTCAGCAGCCAGGCTAGCACTCAGAGGCAGCATGTTGAGGGCTGATGGTTTCCCCTTCTCCTCCCTGCAGCTTCTGGTAAAACTGAACGGCGGCAGAATTTCAGCTGAGCTGGGGACCAGCCTTGCCTGGCAGTGCTGCTGGACAGGGCTTGGCGGGCTCCCCAGGAGGGCTCGGCCCCCCTGGGAAGGGGCTTCTGCCACCCCGCCAGAGCGGGAGCCGGAGGGGTTCCTGGGAGAAGCCAGCATCACAGCAGAGCCCAGCCCAGCCTGGGGGGACTCCCCACAGCCTCCATCCCCTGCCCGGAAGCTGCTGGAGTCCAGCCCAGGCCCCCCCCCAGGCCACATAGGCCGTGGGGGAGTGGGCCAGCTGCACCAGAGCTCTGCTACCTTTCAAGGCCGGAAAAAAAGAGAAAGAAGTTCCCAGGCTTGGGTTTTTAAAAGGTATTATTCACAAAGTTGAACTTACTTTTCAGTGGTGCAAAATGCTGTCAGTTTTCAGAACTGGTCGGCTACTGGCTTGATCTCAAGCACAGAAAAAACTCCAAGCAGCCTCTCTCAGAGAAATCACTTCCATGGGTGTTTCCCACTTTTTTCCTTAAATGCCAAACTACCACACAGGTCAGCCCCCAGCTTGCACTGGTGCCTGGGGTTATTCCCCCCCAGGTGCAGAATCCTGCATTTGCCCTTGTTGAATTTCAGACAGTTCTTCTCTGCCCATCTCTCCAACCTGTCAAGGTCTTTCTGAATGGCTGCACAGCCCTCTGGGGTGTTGGTCACTCCTCCCAGCTTTGTATCATCAGCAAACTTGCTGAAGAGGCACCTACCCCTTCATCCAAGTAATTGATAAACAAGTTAAACAATACTGGGCCCAGTATTGAACCTTGGGGGACACCACTACTGACAGGCCTCCAACTAGACTCTGTGTCACTGATTACAGCCCTCTGGGATTGTTAGCATTCAGGAACACACATAATCACAAATGATTATATGAAGGTGCTTTATTTAAAGAGCTCTGGGTGTCAGGGGTACACATACCCAAATCTGACCCGATTTGGTTTTGAGTTGAACATGTTTTATACTCTATCGTTATACAACTTACATATTAATTATTAAACTTACATTGTTCTATTGTATGCATTGTTTTTACCCAAGCATGGATTTCTCGTGATCTCCCCTAGCCCCCTAACATTGTTCCTCATGTTCTTTAAACAGTAATTATATCTAATCACATCTAACAATTGTATCATTTATCATATACTGATTACACAGGTGCAGTTTGACCTGATCTTTAGCAAGCACAAGGCCTAACATTTCCCAGGGCTTACTTTTCCTAGGGCTTGGTAAACCTAACTTTCTTTCTAAGTCCCCAAATTTTCTAAGATTTTAAGACCTTTTACTATCATTCCCCCCTCTGAAAGCATTTTCACTATAAGTGCAAATGTTTTCACTTGATACAGTCCTTTGTTTCTGAGTTTATACTTCATGTTCTTCGAATCTTTGATTGATGTAAACATTGTCCTGGATGCTGTCAGGAACTGGAGAACCAGAAGATGGTGGGTGTGGATCTCACGTCAGTGCCTTTATTATTTTCTCGTTCCAGGACGTTTTCTTCTGTATTTCTCTTTTTAAGATGCTGTAAACTAACCAAATTGCTAAGAATACAATTAGTTAGATTATCACATTCTCAATGATAGATTTAATCCATGAATTCACATTCCACCCTAACCCTTTGAAGATTTTGCCTAACCAACTTTTGGTCAAATCCTTTTGCTCTTCCTGTGCTCCATGCTCTATTTGTTGCAACTGATTGATGTCATATTCTACATCTGCAGTTACATTTGGGATGTGGACACAACAATGATCAATCTATCTCTTAAAAAAACGACACACTCCATGCTTTTCAGGAATAGCAAATTTAAAGCAAATTGATTTTGTAAAGTCATTTTTGTGGTGGCTTGTAATTGCACATTTAGTTCTTTAAATCTTTCCCGGGTGTCTCTTGCCAGTCTATTTACCTGACCTGTTCCTCTATTCTGATACTTTGCTATAGGACCGAGCAAAGACTCTAGGGCCCACCTAAATCTCACTTTACTAGAGGGTTCTTGCTAAGTGTTATCTTGATTCTATTCCTATCCTAATCTTTCCTAGCTATGCCTGTGTCTAGCTACTGAGTTGATTTTGCCATTGTTAGCATCTGTACCAAGATTAATTTTTGCTTTAGCAATTTTACCAATGCCTCTGCACCCCAATGACATTTGTTATGTTTAATTTGTAGAACTTCTCTCATTATCAAAGGGGTTAATACTATTTGTCTTTGTGCAGTTACATACCACCCTTCTGAATTCTTTTGTGCATTTAGCAGATGTCCCAATTTCTTGTCTTCTACTGAATATTTCAGTTTTGGAGGCAAATTGAATTGAGATACATTAGTCTTTAGAGGTATCAATGCCGTTGCAGTTTGCACTTTTCAAGCAGCTTGTTGAGCTGTCCAGTCTGCTTTTCAATTCCCCTCACAAATTTTGGAGTTTCCTGATTGGTGTGCTCTACAGTGTATAATTGCTACTTGTTCAGGTTTTTGTATTGCTTTTATCAATTGCAGGATTGCATCTTGATGTTTAATGTGTGTACCTTGAGAAGACAGTAGTCTTCTTTCTTTCTACAGTGCTCCGTGTACATGCACTACTCCAAAAGCATACTTTGAGTCAGTCCATATGTTTACCCTTTTCCCTCCACTCAATTCTATTGCTCTGGTTAAGGCAACCAGTTCTGCCATCTGGGCAGATGTATTTGGTGATAATGCTTTTGCCTCTACTATTGTATTGACTGTTGTTACCGCATATCCAATGTATCTGGTCCTGTTCTCCACCAAGCTGCTTCCATCTGTGAATAGCTCTCACTCTGGTTGCTCTAGTGGGATGTCTTCCAGGTCTTCTCTTGCTGAATAGGTGTACTCTATTACTTCTACACAGTCATGCTCTAATGGGCCTTTTTCAGTTGCAGTACCTAGGAACAAAGCTAGATTCAAAAGGTTAGTTGTCTTTAGTGTGACATCATGCTACCCAGTCAGGATTACCTGGAATTTTATCTTCCTGCTTTGAGATAGCCAATGGCCCCCCTTTTGTTCTAAAACAGTGGTTACTATATGTGGCACGTAGACATTTATGTGTCTACTCATTGTGAGTTTCTTAGCTTCTTGTATCAGCATCACAGTGGCTGCAACTGCCCGCAGGCATGAAGGCCATCTGGCACTCACGTTGTCAAGTTGTTTGGAAAAGCAGCCTACCAGCCTTTTCCAGCTTCCCAAACATTGGGTCAGCACTCCCAGTGCTAGGTGCAGTCTTTTATGCACAAACAGGTGAAAATCCTTGGATGAATCAGGCAGTCTTAACGCCGGAGCAGTTGCCAATGCCTTCTTTAGTTTGGAGAAGGCTTCCTTCTGTGGTTTGCCTCAGGTAAATGGCTGCGTCTTCTGGGCTTCATACAAGGGTTTTGCAATTAGTCCATAGTCCATGATCCACGGCACCACTCTGTCATCTCAAGGAAAACTTGTAGCTCATGTAGGTTCTGGGGTTCTGGAATGGCACAAATAGCTTGAATATGATTAGTACCCAGCTTACATTGCCCTTGTGAGATTTCACATCCCAGGTAAATCACAGTTTGTCAGGTAATTTGTACCTTTTCTTTAGACACCTTATATCTTCCCATTACCAGCTGATTTAAAATTTCAGTTGTTACCTTTATGCAGGTTGTTTTCTCTTCTGTAGTTGTCAATGTATCATCAACATACTGTAACAGCAGGTATTGTTCTCTGGTACTTGCCCATTCTCAGCTCCTTCGCCAGCTGACTTCCAAATAGTGTTGGACTGTTCTTGTATCCTTGTGGGAGTCGTGTTCAGGTGAGCTGAGTTTTCCTTCCATTTTCTGTATTTTCCCACTCAAAGGCAAACAGTTTCCTAGTTTCTTTGTCAAGGGGTATGCAGAAAAAGGCATCTTTTAAATCAATTACCTTAAGCTATTTATATTTCTCTTTTACGGATGTTAACAGTGTGCAAGGATTAGCTACCACTGGGTAAATATCTTTAGTTATTCTATTATTGCTCTCAAATCCTGTACTAGTCTGTATTGGTCAACACAGAAATTTGGGCTCTAGTGTTAACTACAGAAGTAATAGGTGCATGTTTAGGACCCACTATTGCTATAATCAGTATGTCTCCAGTTTTGTTATTTCTAGTGAGCATTTTAAATACAACTAACTTCCACCTCTGCTCACCCATGAGAGGCAGAGTTACCAGTTTCCCTGATTCTGAAGCTGTTTGGGCCCCACTCCCAGAAGCTGAGAAGGAGATTGCTTTGGCTTACAGCCCAGTGTCTGTGGAGGTGTGCTGGGTTATACAATGGGGCATTCGATACAATGAACCTGGGACAGTGCCAATTAGAAACAACTTTACTCAACTTTTAAGTGATAAGCCACCCATTATGTCTTTGGAGACCCCTTTCTTTATCTCTAGTGGCCACCAATACTGACGATTAGAGATTTGTTTTCTCTTTTTTTTGGGCTTTCATTAAGAGAACCAATGTATCTAACACCCTTTGCTTTCTCTGATTTTTTTCCTTCTGGGATTTTTTACAGGTCCATAATTTCTACTGTAATTAATTAGCTCTTCTGCAATTTTGCTCCGTGTCCAAATTTTATGGTTTCTAGCAGGAGAACGCAATTGTGAATCTGTTGGCTGAGAGGGGGTGGTGAAGGGAGTAAACCCAGGATCAGTGGAACCAGGTTGAGCAGTCGGGTTCCCAAGAAATCTATCTAGTGTATCCACAGGGGTTATAGCTGCTATGTTTTTGGAGGAAAATTGCTGTAGGTTTAAGTGATTCTGGAAGGCCTTGGATTAAAGGGGTCATAATTTCAGTTTTCACAGGTAACAACATTGGTGATTTATAAGAAGCAATTAATATTCTTTTGTATATCATTTACAAGCAGGCAGCTTTGTGAATATTTTTCAGTAGTTGGTTGGGGGTACCAACTATAGCAATAAAGTCCCCCCTTTCCAAGGGGTTAAGCCCCTCTGCCCAGTAAGCTGCGTGCTGAGTTAGGGACCATGGGTTATGTCTGTTTCTTGTTGTTAAGAAGACTCCATGTCCCCAGGACCCACTGGATTCCTGTTCTCTCAATCGAATTTGATCACCTCCAGTGAGACGCTCAGAATACGTATTCTGTCTCTGACTCGTGAGGGAGACGCCCATACTCCCTTTTTTCTTTTCTCTTTTTTTTTTTCTCCTTTTTTTTCTCTTTTTTCTTTTTTTTTTTTCCTTTTTTCTATTTTTAGTGGTTATGTGTGGATCAAGATCCTTATCATTGATATAATTATATTCTGTTTTAATCAGAGGTTTCAAACTAGAACAGCAGTGTTCCCCACAATTTTATCCAAGTTAGCTCCTTTTGAGGGTAAATTTAATGAGGGGTTTCCCTCTCTTGTTTCTTTTAGCAAGTCAGCATTTTTTGAATTTTATTATGGAGGGCTGCTCTCAACAGATTGATCTTATTCCTTTCTTCATCCAATTGTTTTTGCAAAATTTTAACTAGGTTTTGGAGGGAGTCTATTATAGTTCTTTCCTCACTTCTTTACTTACAGGGAGTTTCTATAGCTGCTGTAAGACAAGCTCCCAAAACTGAGCAGTGTACAGTTTTATTTTTGCCCAGTTTAAATTTTGTTTCATGTTGTAAAGAACATACTCTATCAATCACATTTTCCAAGTTAAACCAATTATTAAGCACCAACTTTTTCTTCCCAGAGAAGGTCTGGCATTGTGTTTTGCTAACAGAGCATAACATGCATAAAATGCAGTTTTAACTTCTGCACTGCCGTTTTCAGTCATTTTTACAAAGGGAAAACCACTACAGGGAGGTATAAACTTAAATGATACACACACACATAGACACACACACACACACACGCACACACACACAGCTTTTTGCTTCCCTGTATGGGTGAAAAGACCAAATCTGCTTGGGAGGCACTCCTTCAGTTTAAAATTCTGGTTGTCTTTCTGCTACACCAAGCAGTCAAAATTCATACACACAACAACAAAAACAGTCCCGCCCTTTTGCACTAAGAGATCTTTTTGCAAAATTCTGCAGACAGAGCCCTCAAGTGTGCGTGGGGTGCTTTTCACCTCGGTGTGTGCAGTTTGCAGGAAATTTGAGTTGCCCCCCTTGCTTTCTAGACACTGCTCGCTCTTTTGGGAGCGTCGGGCTAGGTGCGGCTGGAGCAAGATGTCCTTCCCCTAATACAGACTGCACAACAAACCTGCAGCCCCTTCTGTCTGTCAGAAATCCTGTCCGTGATTCCAATTTAGATGTCATGATTCATTAATGCGAGTGGGGTTCGTGAGAGGTTCGTTTGATCTCCGAGTGCAAAAGGACACAAAGGGATTTCAGTTTAAATCATAACAACAATAATGTACCTTTATTTTAGTGCCAACAACAAGGGTTATGCGATAGAGAAGAGAGAGAGAGAGAGAGATAAGGAAAGCAAAGTAAAGAAAGAGAGAAGAGGTTATAGCTACCAACAGACAAAATGGGGTTGCTGAGGTCTTTTTCCGTGGGAGATCTGGCCAAAATTAATTTAGCCTTATGTAATTCTTCCCCAAAGTTACCTTGTTTCCAATGTGCTAATAAGCACCCCAAAGGAGAAGTACCCGGTACGGGAACATAGCAGCCCAAAACCCTTCTCCATGTTGCAACTACAATACACCAAATGCCGAACCTGCGACGCTTTCACAGTCGTCTGACGGACGGCGCTTAGGCATTACCAACAGGAATTCCTTTAGCCCAACCATGCGCAGCTTTTGCCGCGTCTAACTGGCAGGCACCCAAACCAAAATAAAGCACCTTACCTTTCTCTCCCAGGGACGTTGTGAGCAGTGGAGACGGTCGCAGCTGATCGGCTCCCCGAGAATCCCTCGGTGCCGGCTGGAGCGTGATCAGGTCGCGAGCTCGCTCAGCAGCACTCACAAGGTCCCATCTGGGTCACCAAAATGTTAGCGTTCAGGAACACACATAATCATGAATGATTATATGAAGGTGCTTTATTTAAAGAGCTCTGGGTGTCAGGGGTACACAGACCCAAATCTGACCCGATTTGGTTTTGAGTTGAACATGTTTTATACTCTATCGTTATACAACTTACATATTAATTATTAAACTTACATTGTTCTATTGTATGCATTGTTTTTATCCAAGCATGGATTTCTCGTGATCCCCCTTAGCCCCCTGTTACCGCTGAAGATGAATAGATCACGCACACACAGGTTGAGGTGTGGTGAAAGAAAGAGCAGAGTTTATTTTTCCCCCCAGGATTTATAGGCTTCTGACCACAGCCAGGGATTGGATGGTCAGGATAACACTTTCTCACTGCACTGGCCATGACAGATGCCCATCAGAAGACGTGTAACAGAAAGAATGTACACATATCTATGTTTACAATTACTGTCCTGGGAAAGTCCTTAGAAAACTATGTTAGCAAGCTCAGAAGCTGAGTTTTCAGGGCGACATCTCACCCTTTTTGGTTTAACAAAAAGAAAAGAAAAAAGAAAAATGAACAAAGAAACTAGCAACATTATAAACAATCAAAAAATAAATAACAGGAAAATACAATACTCCATACAATCAGAAGGCTGTAATTTCAGGGTGATATCTCACCCTTTCGTTATTAAAAAAAAAACAAAAAAAAAACCAGAAAAACTACAAAACTCAAAAATAAATGACACAGTTGTCCAACATCAACACCTGCTTGTGGATGGGCCATCGGGGTGAGCATGCACGTCATCTACATCTGAGTCCTCATCCGTTGGCCCACCCATCCGATCACTTCCAATTTGGTCACAGCCTCCAGCCTGCTCGCTGGTCGAATGCTCCCTCTGCGGTTGTAGGTCAGGACGAACACACTTCGCAGGTACCCAGCGTACCCCAGTATCTGTGGATACACAAGTATACCCTCACCCCGAAGCAATGAGGTCATAGGGACCCTCCCACTGTTTTGTGACCAGATTCCTCACTCTAACCTTTGCCCGAGGCTGAGGCGTCTCATCCGAAGCCCGCAAAGAAAGGTGATGGTTTAACATGACAGGGTTACTGGAGTTCTGTGGCACCGTGAGATGATTGAGGATATATAAAGCTTTCCCCAACCGACTGTGCAGGGTCTCGCCCTGAATTCCCCGTTTCTGCTTCTGCAGAACTCGCTTCAGCGTACGGTGAGCGCGTTCTACAATAGCCTGACCTGTCGGAAAACGAGGGATTCCAAACTTGTGTGACACACCCCACAACTGCAGGAACTGCCACACCTTCTGAGAGGCGTAAGCAGGACCATTATCGGTCTTCACAGCAGAAGGCACGCCCAAAACAGCAAAGGCCTGCTTCCAGTGGGCAATGACATCGCAGGCTTTTTCTCCCGTGTGAGCAGAAGCCCACATAGCAGAGGAGAAAGTGTCCACACTGACATGCACATACCGAAGCCGGCTGAACTCGGCAACCTGAGTGACATCTGTCTGCCAAAGCTCCAAGGCCCGAAGGCCCCTGGGGTTTACTCCTGCCGGCAAAGGTGCAGCACGCGCATGACAATCGTCACAAGACTCAACCATGTCATGGGCCTCAGCTGACGTCAGCTGAAACTGTTTCTGTAAAGTATGTGCATTCTGATGGAAGAATCCATGCGACGCTTTGGCCTGGCTGAGCATATCAGGCTGAGGTGCAACCCACGCTGGGTTAGCCAATTTGTCAGCTCTTGCGTTACCTTCTGCAATAAACCCTGGTAAATTGGTGTGACTCCACACATGCAGAACGTAATATGGATGTACCCGGGCCTGAATGGCACTCCACAAGGCCTTCAGTAACTGGAACAAGGCAGGATTGCTGACCTCCTTCAAGACTGAATGGCCCAACCGCTGGGCTATACCGACCACATAGGCGAAATCCGTGACCAAATTGAAAGGTTCCTGGGAAAACTTCTGAAACGTCATGACAGCAGCCCGTAATTCCACCAATTGGGCTGACCCAGTGTCTTAGTTTAGGGCAAATTAGGAAGGAAAACTCCAAATGGGGATTTCCCCAGGGAAATGCCCCTCCCCACTAACTGGTCCGGGAAAAGAAAAAAATTCCTTAGAGAGAAGTGGAAAAAGCTGTTTATTTAACAGAAATTGAGTAATATTAAATAATAAAACCTCTTGCTGTTCGATGGGATGGCCAATCTAGGAGGAAAAAAAGTCCTTTTCATGTGGTGTAGCTCGGCTCGCTCAGGTTCTTATCAGTCCCTCCGTCGCTGGAAAGTGCTGAGGCCCAGGCCCCGGTGGGCCACAGGCGTGAGCTCCCGGGGTTTGGCTGGGTGTTCAGTCCAGAGCAGGCTTGCACAGATCCAAGAAAATTGGGAAAAAAACAAACAAAGGTCCAGGGAACTCCTCTGCCTCAGCTAGCTAGAACTAACTAAAAGCCAGAGAGAAGCTCTATCCCGCTGTCTGTCCGTGCTGCAGACACCACAGTCCAGGAGCGGGATGTGGGGGAGTGATGTTTTTCTTTAACACAAACTGCGCGCTTCTTCTTCTCCCTCTCTTGCTCTCAAAGCCAGTCTTAAAGGTGCAGAACTTAATATATAACATAAACCAGACGATTGGGGATACCAGTATCATAAAGTCACCCCAGGACATTCCACCCCTTATCTCCATATCATCAACTTATTATCAAAATTAATATATATATAATTTAACCTTACAAGACATACATTATATACAGACAAGGGCATTTATTCATGATCTTCACTCAACCATCAGATCTCCCTGAGGTACACATTGTGTTGTTCCATCTTTCTGCATTATCTACCATGTGCAACCCGGTCCTTGAGCAAAAACAACTCCACGAATGGGTTTGTCTGTACTCGAAGTAGAATTGATCTAAACTGTCTTTCCTAACAAACCTCTGAGATGTACTGCTGGGACTTTGTCTCCGTCTACTATATGCAGGGGCTCGGATTGGGCTGGGCCTGCTCAATTGGTGGAACCTCGGGTATTAACTATCCAGGTGGCCTTTGCTAGATGCTGCTTCCAGTTTGTGAAAGATCTTCCACCCAACGCTTTCAAGGTAGTCTTTAACAGTCTATTATACTTCTCCACTTTTCCCGCAGCAGGTGCATGGTAGGGGATATGGTACACTCACTCGATGCCATGTTCCCTAGCCCAGCTGTTTATAAGGTTATTCTTGAAATGAGTCTCATTGTCTGACTCAATCTTCTCAGGGGTACCATGCCTCCAAAGGACCTGCTTTTCAAGTCCCAGGATGGTGTTACGAGCTGTAGCATGAGGCACAGGGTAGGTTTCCAACCATCCAGTGGTGGCTTCTACCATTGTGAGCACGTACCGCTTGCCTTGGCGGGTTTGGGGCAGTGTGATGTAGTCAATCTGCCAGGCTTCCTCATACCTATATTTGGACCACCGCCCACCATACCATAGAGGCTTCAACCTCTTGGCCTGCTTGATCATGGCACACGTCTCACAATCATGGATAATTTGGGAAATACTGTCCATGGTTAGATCCACCCCTCGGTCTCGTGCCCACTTATAGGTGGCATCTCTACCCTGATGGCCTGAGGCATTATGGGCCCATCGAGCTAGGAACAACTTTCCCTTGTGTTGCCAATCTAAGTCTATCTTTGACACCTCTATCTTTGCAGCCTGATCCACCTGCTCATTGTTTCGGTGCTCTTCATTAGCCCTACTCTTGGGGACATGGGCATCTACATGACAGACCCTCACAGACAGTTCCTCTACCCTGGTGGCGATGTCTTTCCACTCATCAGCAGCCCAGATTGGCTTTCCTCTGCGTTGCCAGTCGGCCCTTTTCCACCTTTCTAACCATCTCCACAGAGCATTGGCTACCATCCATGAATCAGTGTAGAGGTAGAGTTTTGGCCACTTCTCTCTTTCAGCAATGTCCAGGGCCAGTTGAACAGCTTTGAGTTCAGCAAGTTGGCTTGATCCACCTTCTCCTTCAGTGGCCTCTGCGACCTGTCGTGTGGGGCTCCATACAGCTGCTTTCCACTTCCGGTTCATCCCTACGACGCGACAGGAACCATCAGTAAAAAGAGCATAGCGTGTTTCTTCTGCTGGCAGTTGGTTGTACGGTGGAGCTTCTTCAGCTCGTGTCACTTGTTCTTGCTCCTCTTCATCAATGAGACCAAAGTTTTCACCTTCCGGCCAGTTTGTAATTATCTCCAAAATCCCAGGGCGATTTGGGTTTCTTATACGGGCGCGCTGCATGATGAGGGCAATCCACTTGCTCCATGTAGCGTCGGTGGCGTGGTGGGTAGAGGGAACCTTTGCTTTGAACATCTACTCCAGCACTGGCAGTCGGGGTGCCAGGAGGAGTTGTGCTTCTGTGCCAATCACTTCTGAGGCGGCTTGAACTCCTTCATAGGCAGCTAAGATTTCCTTCTCTGTGGGAGTGTAGTTGGCTTCAGACCCTCTGTAGCTTCGGCTCCAGAATCCCAGTGGTCGGCCTCGAGTCACCCCAGGCACTTTCTGCCAAAGGCTCCAGGACAGACCGTGGCTCCCGGCTGCAGAGTAGAGCACGTTCTTCACGTCTGGTCCTGTTCTGACTGGGCCAAGGGCTACTGCATGGGCGATCTCCTGTTTGATCTGAGCAAAGGCTTGCTGTTGTTCAGGGCCCCACTGGAAAGTGTTCTTTTTGCGGGTGACCAGGTAAAGAGGGCTCACAATCTGGCTGTACTCAGGAATGTGCATCCTCTAAAAACCTATGGCACCTAGGAAAGCTTGTGTTTCCTTCTTGTTGGCTGGTGGAGACATTGCTGTGATCTTGTTGATGACATCAGTAGGAATCTGACGCCGTCCATCTTGCCACTTTATCCCCAGGAACTGAATTTCACGAGCTGGTCTCTTAACTTTGCTCTTCTTGACGGCAAAACCGGCTTTCAGGAGAACCTTGATGATTTTCTCTCCTTTCTCAAAGACCTCTTCAGCCGTCTTTCCCCAAACAATGATGTCATCAATGTACTGCAGATGTTCTGGAGCCTCACCCTTTTCCAGGGCAGCCTGGATCAGTCCATGGCAGATGGTGGGGCTGTGCTTCCACCCCTGGGGCAGTCGGTTCCAGGTGTACTGCACTCCCCTCCACGTGAAGGCAAACTGAGGCCTGCATTCTGCTGCCAGGGGAATGGAGAAAAATGCATTGGCAATGTCAATAGTGGCGTACCACTTCGCTGCCTTGGACTCCAGCTCGTACTGGAGCTCCAGCATGTCTGGCACGGCAGCGCTCAGAGGTGGAGTCGCTTCATTCAATGCATGATAGTCCAGAGTCAATCTCCATTCTCCTTCAGATTTACGCACAGGCCAGATGGGGCTGTTGAAGGGTGAGTGGGTTTTGCTGACCACCCCTTGGCTCTCCAGCTCTCTGATCATCTTGCGGACGGGAATCACAGCATCTCGAGTTGTTCTATATTGTCGGCGGTGCACCGTCGAGGTGGCAATTGGTACTCGCTGTTCTTCCACTTTTAGGAGTCCTACTGCAGATGGGTTCTCTGATAGTCCAGGCAAAGTGTTCAATTGCTTGATGCCCTCTGTCTCTACAGCTGCTATCCCAAATGCTCACCTAAGCCCCTTTGGGTCCTTAAAATACCCACTTCGGAGGTAGTCTATGCCCAAAATGCATGGGGCCTCTGGGCCAGTCACAATGGGGTGTTTCTTCCACTCATTCCCAGTCAAGCTCACATCAGCTTCCACGAAAGTAAAGTCCTGTGATCCCCCTGTCACACCAGCAATAGAAACAGATTCTGCCCCTACATATCTTGATGGGATTAGCGTGCACTGTGCACTAGTGTCAACCAAGGCCTCATATTTTTGTGGTTCTGATGTGCCAGGCCAACGAATCCACACAGTCCAAAAGACACGGTTTTCCCTAGCCTCTACCTGGCTAGAGGCAGGGCCCCTCTAAGCCTGGTTATCCTTCTTTTCTTGGGTATATGTCTTGGAGGTTCCTTCAAGGGAGTCAGACATGTCATCATCATACTTGTCAGTTTGACTACAGGCTACTGGAGCGGCTTTCTTTTTGGTAGAGTATCCCCCCTGAGTCTTGCTGTCTTCTAATTCATGCACCCGTTTTGCCAGAGCAGCAGTAGATTTTCCATCCCATCTTTTTACGTTTTCTCCACAGTCACGTAGGAAAAACCACAGCTCAGCTCGTAGCTTTTTCTCTCTATCTGGGGAACTTCTGCGTTGAGTACCAGGGCTCCTGGTCTGTACTGCCGAGACTGGAAGAAGGTCCTCCCTGAGTTTCTTGAGATTCTCCTCTATTTTGTTTTGGAAGTTTTGCATATCTGTTCTCACAGTTGCAATTGTTGCCTGCATGGGGCCATGCACGGTATCTGCATATGCTCGAAGCTTCTTCGCCATATCCAGCACAGTCTCCTCCCGGTCATCCCGCTTCATTGTTGCTAAAGCAGAAGCGTATTCTTGTGGCCCAAGTCGAACAAGTTTTCGCCACATCACAGATGTACATGGCACCAAGTCTGGATTTCTAGTACCTAAGTCACCCACAAAGACAATCTCTACTATTGCCATTTCTCTCAAACGCTGAATGCCTTGTTCTATGGTTTTCCAACGAGTTTGCTGTATATAGAGATCGTCTGCACACAGATATCTTTGTGCCACACTTCTTAGGACCCGTTCCCAGAGACTATAAGGGTCAGCCCCCCTCATCATCTCCTGGTCAATAACCGGATCGTGTGACAGGGACCCCAGATGCCTTGCTTCAGTACCATCTAGAACTGTAGCCTCACTTGCAGCATCCCACAGACGGACTAACCAACTAATTATAGATTCATCAGGTCGTCGAGTGTAATCTTTTCTCAGGCCACGAAGGTCCTTCAGGGAGAAAGGTTCACCAGTGCCTTCTGATTTTTGATCAGTTGCTGGTCTTGAGGGTCCTTCCCCCGCATCACCATTATCATCATCTACTGGCCGATCGGTTTTGGTTTTGAATTTCATGCCTCTCATGGTAGGAGCAACAGACACTGGCTTAGGCTCACTGTTTGGTTTGGCTGCTGGCTTGGCTGCAGCCTGAGTGACTGGGGTAGCTGCTGATTTATCTGCCTGCCCTACAGTATCTAGCACTGTGCGATAAGCATACGCTAGGGCCCAGCTTATTGCAATGATATTTTTCTTCTTAGAATCATCACAGCAATTCTCTTCCAGATATTTCCCTACTTCATCTGGGTTCTGAATTTGTTCACGTGAAAATTCCCAGGCTGGGGGATCAGAAAATTCTTTCAGAGTTCGGCCAATTCTCTCCCATTCTCTACACCACTCAGGATTTCCCACACCTGAGTCTACTTCTGGGGCAGGGGTCTCGTTGGCTCCTCTGGATATCTCAGCCCTCATTCTAGAGAAGTTGCAGACCATATAGAGGAAGCTCAACAGCTGAACTACCAGGAAAGTGACCAGGAATGTGGTATCCTTAACGCTCAGGGGAAACTGGATATTCTCAAAGAGGGACATAACAGATTCAAAGGAGAAGAAGGAAAGAAAAGGCTGAAAAGCCTCGTCCCCTGGTCTTCCTCTAACAAACTGGGTGCAATTACCAATAAACTCCCAAAATGTGCTACTGGGACTGGGAGGCAGGGTCGGGCGAAGAAACCATAAACCAAACATACCTGACAGAAACTTCAGTAGTTCTATAAACTTCCTATAAATCATTATCACCGAGCCCAGCACAATAACCATTCTAATCCGTGCCCCTCTACTGTGAAAGAGGGCAAAGACAGGTATTAAAACCTCAAAAACTTTTAGGGACAAGGCCCACATGAAGGCCACCACCCCGAGAGACATTATGTATCCAAACAACATGGCTACTGACTGCTTTATCCCAATACAGAAGAAATACAACCAACACTCAGTACAGGTTTTTCCACTTTCTCTTGCCCCTGTTCAGGCGCCAAAAAAACTGTATTTGTCTTAGTTTAGGGCAAATTAGGAAGGAAAACTCCAAATGGGGATTTCCCCAGGGAAATGCCCCTCCCCACTAACTGGTCCGGGAAAAGAAAAAATTCTTTAGAGAGAAGTGGAAAAAGCTGTTTATTTAACAGAAATTGAGTAATATTAAATAATAAAACCTCTTGCTGTTCGATGGGATGGCCAATCTAGGAGGAAAAAAAGTCCTTTTCATGTGGTGTAGCTCGGCTCGCTCAGGTTCTTATCAGTCCCTCCGTCGCTGGAAAGTGCTGAGGCCCAGGCCCCGGTGGGCCACAGGCGTGAGCTCCCGGGGTTTGGCTGGGTGTTCAGTCCAGAGCAGGCTTGCACAGATCCAAGAAAATTGGGAAAAAAACAAACAAAGGTCCAGGGAACTCCTCTGCCTCAGCTAGCTAGAACAAACTAAAAGCCAGAGAGAAGCTCTATCCCGCTGTCTGTCCGTGCTGCAGACACCACAGTCCAGGAGCGGGATGTGGGGGAGTGATGTTTTTCTTTAACACAAACTGCGTGCTTCTTCTTCTCCCTCTCTTGCTCTCAAAGCCAGTCTTAAAGGTGCAGAACTTAATATATAACATAAACCAGACGATTGGGGATACCAGTATCATAAAGTCACCCCAGGACACCCAGTCTCACGACTCTCCAAGACTTGCCACTCAGATCCTTCCTTCCAGGTAGCAATGGCCTTTCTAGTCCTCCCCAAACCATCAGTAAAGACAGTGGGGCCTTGCACAGGCTCCTGACTATGTTTGGGCCTCAAAGAAAGTTCAGTGAAGTTTGCCACTTGCAGCAACTTATGAATGGGCAGATGGTAAGTGATCTGCCCAGAAAAATTCTCTAGAGCACTTTGCATGGAAATACTGTTCGCAAAGCTTCAGTCAAAGTCCTCCCGTATTACTGGGAGCACAATCTTTGCGGGATCTGCACCCATCAATTGCAAACACCGTTGTCGGCATTTAATTATCAAATGAGCTATCAGCTCAAACAATGCAGTTGCCGTCTTCTGCTGCTGATGGGGCAGGAAAACCCATTCTAGGACATGCAAGGGATCAGACCACTCATCATTCCACTGGCCAATGATACCCACAGGATGCAAATCTGGAGTAACAATGAAAACAGCGACATCAATGGAAGGGTCAATGCGATGAACCTGACAAGCGGAAACTGCTCACTGAACCTCCTCCAGCACCTGCCGTGCCTCTGGGGTCAGTGTCCGAGGTGACTTTAAATCAGAGTCCCCCTTTAATAGACCAAACAAGGGAGACAGCTGTGCCGTGGTCAGTCCCAAATAGGGATGCAACCATGTAACGGCACCTACCAATTTCTGAACATCATTCAGTGTCTTCACCGAATGCACAAATTGCACCTCCTGGTGTTGGACTGTCTGTTCCAAAGTTTTCACCCCTAAGTACTTCCAAGGAGGTTGTTGCTGAACCTTTTCTGGAGCCACTTGCAGCCCATGAGAATGCAAAGCAGTGAGCAGCTGAGGCCGTATCCTCAGCAGCTCATCCTGGGTGGGCGCAGCCACCAAGATGTCATCCATATAATGATAAATATGAGCATCGCAAACTCCAGATAGGGCTCGAGCCACATGCCATTGGCAAATGGCCGGTGAATTTCTCATGCCTTGTGGCAGAACCCTCCATTGATATCTCTGTGCAGGCTCAGCATTAATGATAGCTGGCACCAGAAAGACAAATTTTGGTCTGTCATCAGGATGCAAAGGAATTGCAAAGAACAATCCTTCAGATCCTCAATGAGGACTAGCCAATCAACAGGAAGCATGGTGGGTGAAGGCATGCTAGCCTGCAACATCGCCATGCTTTCCATCATAGCATTAACTTTCTGGAGGTCTTGCAATAACCTCCATTTCCCAGACTTCTTGACACAGAAATCAGGAATGTCCCAGGGACTGGTTGAAACTCCAGATCACTGTGATCCAGCTGTTCTCGCATCAAGTCACGGAGGGTGTCTAGTCTATCATGAGAAAGGAAAACAGAATCTGCTGAACAAAGAGTCAGTCTCAAGTTCTTCTTTGCATAGAATGTGTCAGCATCAGGTCCAAGGGTCACTCCGGGAGCCCGTCAGCAAACCTGACAATCGTGATGTCCATGCCAGTGTCAAAAACCCGTGGAAGCTAATCTCTGACAGCATCTCACCAAGGATGGACAGGGTGCAGACCCGTTCAGGATGATCCCTGGCTGTCAGAACAGCAGTCCGTAAACCCAGGGAGGTCCAGGGAACCCAAAGGCACGATCTCCCTGCAGCTGGTTCTCAGCTCTGCAAACATAAAACTCAAAAGGCACAAGGTGAGCAAATCCAGGTCCTGCAGGGATAGGAACAGGAGGGGTGAGTGCGGAACCCATGGCAGAAATGCACCCCAGGAAATCCGAATCAACGTCCCCTAGGTGAACAATGGTGCCCTGAGCAGTGATATTCAACCACACCACAAGAAGAGCACTCATGGCCTCACCCACCCGACCAAAGCATTCGGAAGCACATGGAATGCCTGATACGCTCAGCTGCACAGTCATTTTACAAGAGGACAAGGTCCACAGGCCAGCCAAAGAGGCTCCAGCAGCCTGGGACCCCTGGCCCGTCAAGGCCACCGGCTTCTGTCCCGCGGCAGCACCAGCGGAGCCAGTGGTAAGCAGCTCAGGACCTTGGTCTGCCACAGCCACAGGAAGCGACAGGGGAGGGCCGGCTCCAGCCGCAGGCTCGGGCGATGCCCAGGAACCTGAGGTGGGGGGGGTTTGAAGGCAGTTCGGCACGGCCCGCCTCCAGCGCCAGGAGGGACAGAGGCACCGGTAGAGGCACAGCCTGCGAAGCCGCGGCACCGTCCTGCTCTGCTGCCAGGGAACAACCTGGGCTGGCAGGAGGGAAATCAGGCAGCATGGGGCCGGCAGAACCCAGCCCGGTGTCCGCACCACCCGCAGCACCGGCTCGGGGGGGGCAGCGCTCAGAACCACCCCTAACAGTGGTTCCTCAGGGGCGAAAGCTCCAAGAAGCAGTGCTGGCCGCTCCTCCAGTGGAACAGCATGCGCAGCCGCCGGTGCGGGGCCCGGGCCCTGCCCGTCCCCCACCGCGGGGCAGGGCACGGCCCAGCTGCAGCAGGGACATGGGACTGACCCTGAGGCATCCCCCAGGGCTGGCGCGGCCCCCCGTTCAAGCACCGCCCCATCGGTCTGTGCAGGGAGGGCACACGGGAGAGGTGACCCCGCCCCGGGCTTCCACCGCCGGGGCGCCGGCTGAGGCGGCGTTACACCCCCCGGGTCCACAGCGCCCCTGACAGCCTGCTGGCAGGGATCCAACCCCACCCCAGGCTTCCACCGGGGGCCCCGGCGATTCCGGGGGTGCCGACCCCGGGACCCGACCTCAGAAAGCCGCCGCACCTTCAGCAGATCCCCAGCAGCCGGAGCAGCCGGGGCTCATAACGGACCAGCAGAGCTTCGATCAGGGAATCGCCTAAAGCGTCCCAAGCTGACTGCGAAAAAATCGCTTCAACCACAGGGAAAAACCCCTCAATTCTGCCATACTCACACAATGGCTGAAAGTCAGCATACGAAACATCAATCCCTCTCTGATCAGACACCGCATGCCATATTTCCAGAACCAGGCCCTCCGTAAGAGAAAGCCCGAAACCATCCATAGCCACAGGCTAGACAGTACCTTGTAAAACACGTGCAAGACACGTTGGGGTTCACCAGATGTTACCGCTGAAGATGAATAGATCACACGGACACAGGTCGAGGTGTGGTGAAAGAATGAGCAGAGTTTATTTTTCCTCCCAGGATTTATAGGCTTTTGACCACGGCCAGGGATTGGATGGTCAGGATAACACTTTCTCACTGCACTGGCCATGAGAGATGCCCATCACAAGACGTGTAACAGAAAGAATATACACATATCTATGTTTACAGTTACTCTCCTGGGAAAGTCCTTAGAAAACTATGTTAGCAAGCTCAGAAGCTGAGTTTTCAGGGCAACAGCCCCCTAACATTGTTCCTCATGTTCTTTAAACAATAATTATATCTAATCACATCTAACAATTGTATCATTTATCATATACTGATTACAGAGGTGCAGTTTAACCTAATCTTTAGCAAGCACAAGGCCTAACATTTCCCAGGGCTTACTTTTCCTAGGGCTTTCCAAACCTAACTTTCTTTCTAAGTCCCCGAATTTTCTAAGATTTTAAGACCTTTTACTATCAGGATCTGTCATTCAGTCAGTTCTTAATGCATATCACTGTCCACTCATACAGTCCACACTTCTTGAGTTTGACTATGAGGATGCTGTGAGGGTTTCAAAAGCCTTGCTAAAGTTCAGGTAGACAATATCCAGTGTTCTTCCCTCATCCATCCAGGTAGTTGTTTCATCATAAAGGCAATCAAGTGGGTCAATAATGATTTCCCTCTAGTGAATCCATGATGACTACTCTGAATCATCTTCTTGTCCTCCACATGGATAGAGATGGCCTCCAGAATGAGGCGCTCCATCACCTTTCCAAGGGTTGAGGTGAGGCTGACTGGGTGGTAGTTCCCTGGGTATTCCTTCTTGTCCTTTTTGATGACTGGGATGACATGTGCTTTCTTCCAGTCCTCAGGCACCTCACCTGATCTTCATGACCTTTCAAAGATGATCATGAGCATCCTGGCTATGGTGTCTGCCAGCTCCCTCAGTAATCATGGCCCATCAAGGCCCATGATCTCATGGATGTCAATTTGGTTTAGGTGTTCTCTGACCCAGTCCTCCATGACCAAGGGAAAGTCTTCCTTCCAAGATTCCTTTACTCTGGTCTCCTGGGTCAGAGATCCCCTGAGGGCTGGTCTTATCAGTGAAGATTGATGCAAGGATGGCATTCAGTAACTCTGCCTTCTATGTTTTTGTCACCAAGGTTCCCCCCTAGATTTAGTAACAGGTCCACATTATCTTTTGCTTTCTTTTTGTTATTGATTTACTGATTATTTTGTTATTGAAGAAGCCCTTCTTGTTGTCTTTGACATTTTTGGCTAGATTTAATTGCAGATGAGCCTTGGCCTTCCTTGTCTCATTTCTACTTACTCTGACAAACTCTGTATTTACTCCAAGTAGCCTGAACCTGCTTCCATCTCCTGTGTGTTTCCTGCTTACACTTGAGTAATGATAGTTCCTTGTTCATCCATGCAGGTGTGAAAAACGAAGTTCACGGTCCTGTTAAGTTTTAAAAGGTTTAATGAAGACAATAAGAGACAGAAAATAAAGCAAAGAGTAATGGCAGGGTGTCGCTGTTGGACAATATATCAATGTGGGTTCACAGCAAACACATCACGAGTTGCTAGGAAAAGGGGCCTTTATTCTCCAAACTTTTCAGCTTTTATAGGGTCCTACACTACAGGGTTAACATGATTGGGTAAGGGAACATCACATCCCATCCCATTGGTGGGACAAGAAAAAAAACATGCTATCTACATATCAGCCACTGACAGCTTGTAATTCTCTCAGGCTCAGAGAAAATCAGGTACACAGCCGGGTGCCTTGGTGCTCTGCCAAGAGCACACCTGGTGTCTTGGGAACACTCCTTTTATATCATTTTGCTGTATGAGTTTAATGCACATTCAAACTTTTCCAATAACTATTATGCATGGCCGCTCCTTGGGTCCGCCTTTTTAGAGCATGCAATTTTCAGTTTTAATTTCTCTTTTATCATCTTTTTATTTGGGCTGGGGTTCTTTCTTCTACAGGTGGTAAGCATTGATAGCAGCCTGGGCCCCATCATCTGTTCACTGGAGGTTATCTTGCTTTGTTCAGGCAGGACCTATCCCTAACGTCCAAAATTCTTCTTGACCTACACCTAAATTCTAGCTAATAGCAGGAGAAAAAGACAAAGACATAACAAAAGCTATCTAACATTGTACATATAACATTCATCTTAATACTTGCGAAAAGCCGATATCACAATATGTATTTTTAACAAAGGTGTCTTGCTCCCTTTGCCCAATTTCTTGCTCATTGGGATGAATAATTATTGAGCCTGGAGGAAGTGATCCTTGAGTATCAACCAGCTCTCTTGGACCCCTCTTCCCTGCTGGACCTGTGTTCCCACAGGCTTCTTCCAAGATCCCTGAAGAGACTAAAGGTAGCTCTCCAGGGTTGTAATCTTCCTTGCTGGCCCTCTTCCTCCATGCAAGATACTGAACTCCACAAGGTCATGGTCACTGCAGCCAAGGCTACCCCCAACCTTCAAATCTCTAACAAAGCCTGCCCTATTAGTATGAGGTCAAGCAGCACACCATTCCTTGTGGGATCCTCCAGAACCTGTAACAGGAAGTTGTCATCAATGCATTCCAGGAACCTCCTGGACTGTTTGTGCTTCACTGTGTTGCTCCTTCAGCAGATGTCAGGGTAGTTAAAGTCCCCCATAAGAACCAGGGTGTTGGGGGGTTGGGTTTCTTTCTTTTGTACTTACGGAATTTTTTTCCCATAAGTTGCTAGGAAACTAACTATTGGGTACTTATAGGTACTTAAGAAAAACAAAAGAGTGGCCATACTCAGGGGACAGTGTTGCAATCCGCTCCCTGGCGGACCCCTCTGTCCTACCCCTGGTGGTGAGAGCCCTGCTGTTCACGGAACACGGGCGGGGGAGAGGTCCTGGAGTGGATACAACAAGGACTAAAAGTATCTAGACAGGAGGCCCAAACTTGCTAGAATAGTCCCGGTTTTATTGCATGTCATCCATCTGGGGCAAGAAAGAGACCGAAAATGCCCTGGGTCTTATCTCTTATACTAGGGGGCGGGGGTGATCGGGGGATACAGGGAAGTCACAGCCAATGGGACTGGGGGAAGGGAAAAGGTTCTCAGGTAGGAACTAACATTGCACAGACCAAAGGTGAGTTTTACCCTTGGGATATACCAAGATTTTTAGGTGCACTACAACAGAACAGGGGAGGGGATACCTGGAGATTTGGACAAGCAAAAAGATGGGGGTTGGGGAGCTGCTAGGGCTCTCACTTTGGGTTTCAGATGACAGGCAAGTTGTTGCTTACTGCAAAGAGAATTCACTGTCACCGCCGGAGCCCAGTTCTGTACTGCCTCGTCCTTTTCTGTGGGTGAGCCTTTGCTCATAAGAGCAGCTGTTGGACTGGGACCTTATTAACACCCTACCTCACTAAACGAGAGACCTATCCTTGTGTGCTTGCATGCCCGGGATCTTGGGCTCACCCCTCTGCCCTGCTGGGAGGTGGGCTACAACTATCCCACCCCCGTTGCTTCTTCAGCACTGCTCTGAGTTTTCACTGCACTGTAGCCCCACACTTCCTGCCTGCTGAAACATTCCTTGGTTCTGGCCACAGCTCCGGAGCTTCTGATATGTCTTGTCTATCACCCTAGGATTTTTGCTCATTCCTGTCGGCCTAGCTTGCTACTTCCAGAAGTCCTGTCAGGACACCGGGACTGACTGCCCCAGGGGGGTTTGTGAAGCAAAGCTTCTCTTCCATCCCTTCCCATCTCAGACAAAGCTGCCATTACTGCATACTCCCCGAGTCCGCACCACAGAACCCCCTGCAGCCACAGGGGACTCACTGCACCTGCCCTGTCCACAGGACGCACCAGCACCCCTGCTGGCTGTGACCGGAACTGCACCAAAGGTGAAAGTGCCTGTGGCCGAGAAGGTAGTCACTGGGTTCCTGGTTCTGTTTGTTGTTAATGCTGTTGTTGTTTGTTTGTTTGCTTTCTTATGCATACTAGTAAAGAACTGTTATTCGTATCCCCATATCTTTGCCTGAGAGCCCCTTAATTTCAAAATTATAATAATTCAGAGGGAGGGGGTTTACATTTTTCATTCCAAGGGAGGCTCCTGACTTCCCTAGCAGACACCTGTCTTTCAAACCAAGACACAGGGCCTATACTCTAAGGCTGCTTCTAGCTGCCTATAGAAGGCCTCATCCACTTCCTCCTCCTGCTCAGGTGGCCTGTAACAAACACCCACAACAGTGCCACACTTACTAGTCTGCCCTTTTATCCTAGCCCATAAGCTCTCGACTTGCTTGTCATCTACCCCAAGACACAGCTCAATACATTCCAAGTCTTGCCTTACATAGAGGGCAACTCCACCAGCATGCCTTCCTGGTCTGTCTCTCCTAAAGAACATGTAGCCCTGTGAAGACTTAGAGAATGCAATAAATTGTCTCAAACACTGGCAAAGGAGAAAGTTCTCACAAGATAAGCTACCACAATAAGCACAGATGGCAAACAGGAAGGCATTAATTTCAGGCCTACATGGAGGTGAAAAGTTTGGAATTAGCACACCGGAAAAAAATTCCACTGTGCAGACTGTGGGAAAAGTGCAGATGCAACAACAGAAAGATGCCAGGACTGGTGAGGCAGATCTGGGTAACCTACTGTAGTGATTTGGATTTGTCAATTCTGTTTCCCGGCCAACGCACCAAATAAATGTCGTGGTTTTAAAGCAGTAACTAAAAAATTACTAGAAAACTTACTTATTTCTTGCTGTGGGATATGGATTAGAACAAGAGCAAAACAGGTTTAAAACTTAAAAGGAATAAAGTTTATTAACAGAACTACAAGAATAAGAAAACCAGAATAACTTCCAGAAAACCCTTTTTTCCCCACTACCCAACTATTCCCTTGTTCACATGACAACATAGAGACAAAAAACTTTGGAACTTCGGTGTTTAAAACAGTCCCCAATTCCTGCTAGAGTCTTTTCATCAGTCTTTGTAGAGAAACAGAAGTCTTCTTCTGCTAATCTATGGAGTTTCTCACAAGAAAACTATTTCTGTTATAGCTTTCTATTTCTCTGATACCAGCTGCCCGAAAATCTGTCATCAGATTTTCTCCTCCCATTTCACATCACTCTGAGGTGTGTTATGGGCCATGAGTCTAGGGATGTCATTTTTAAGGATGAGTTATTCAAAGGCAAAAGTTCTCTTCATCTGTCTCTGTGAGCTTCCCTGGAAAACAGTTTTCTCATTGCCTCTCAAGGCCTCAAATCTTCAACTATTACTTCGCCTCACTCTGTTCCAGCACCTCACTGTATCACAATTACTCCACCTTTTGCTCAAGATCCACACTTTGAACACTCTATTTTTCCCAATCTACTCTGTCATGAATTAAAGGAATTTTTTTTCGGGACACTATTGTCCATTTCCATAGCTTTAACAGAAAAATATTTCAGCTTAATAAAGTGTCTCCTTATTCTCTACCTCTTCTGAAGCTTAATTCTTTTCTTTACTGTCTCTAATAAAGTCTCTTTACATGTTGATTACTCTCTTTTTCTTTCTCTGGAAAAAAAGGATTAATCTGAAAGTCTCATCTGGGTAATGAAAGGGTTAAAATCTTGCCCAGGCTTTGTAGATGGTTCTGTGATCTCTGCTGGAGCAGCATCTGGAGTTGTCTGCGATGGAAGATTCTTCATGGCTGCTCTGGAGAGTGTGGTCACTGTCTCAGCCCACAGCAGGTCAAGAGCTTTTTTCTTTCTTTACTCGGCAGTCTCTGGTGAATTTAGTCACAGCAAAAACTACAGCTGAGCCAGGGACCGGCCTGGCCCGGCCAGAGCCCAAAGAGAAGCCCCGCAGGCCCCATCTCCCGGCCGGGAGCCACGGCAGGCTCAGCCCAGCCCCCGCCTGGGCCGCATGGCCGGGCAGGGGATGGGAAGCCAGCTAAAGCTCAGTTACCTTTCACAGCCAGGAAACAAAGAGACCAAGAAATTCCCAGGCTTAGGTCTTAAGGTGGTGTTCACAGGTCGATCTCACTTTTTCAATGGTTAAAACTGCTGTCAATTCTTAGAAATGGCCAGCTGTTGGCTAGGAGAAAAACTCCCATCAGCCACCAGCAGTTTTAACTTCCTTAGGTGTTTCTCTTTGTTTTCTTAAATGCCAGTCTATCACAATGAGCTATGGGATGTCTCCATAACACCCCAAGAAGCAAATTAGAGAATAGTTTGAGAAATGATGCATGAAGAATCCCCTGACTTCTTTACCAAATACTTTAGATTAGATGTTAATCATATTGGTAAAGGCTTGCCTAGAAAAACTTTCATGTTAGTCTGTCATGGTAGAAAGTAACAATTAAGATCTTGCTAGAGAACAGATAAAAGTAAGAAGTCACAGTATTTCTCACTGTCTATATGTGAAAAAGATGATACCTTGTATTAATGCACAGATGACAGGATCAAGCAAATAGATTATTTCTGTAGACATTCTATACCCAGAATTCAAGAAAACTTGATTGCTTAAGCCATGATCACAGAAATGTTTTGACCACTGCTGAGTTGCATGTCAAAAAAGTTGTTAAGATGTGACCCCAAACCAGAATAGTCCTACCCAAGGATGGCACATTTATAGTCCAGGTTGAACCAGGACTAAATTTGCCACACTTTCAGGTGTGTACCTTTCAACATGCTGCCTTTGACTAATGTCTTGGCAGCTGCAAGTGTGAAATTCATTCTGGATTTTGCCTTTGACTTTCTAGGCCTCCTGATCCAGTTTGGTGTTCGATGGGAGGTAAATGGTGAGTGTAGGTGGCCAGAGATGGGGAGGCTGGATGGGAGTGAGGGTCTTCCTCCTTCTGTGGCAGCTAGTAATTAATTCTGCTCAATCCCTGGCAGGAATCTGCCACCCCCTTAGTTTTAGATGAAAAATCAATCTCCTCTATCTTTTATCACAGTATAGCTTATCCCCAAAGATTTATATGTGAACAAAGAGCATACCTACCAATCTCCACTGCATTTATGAATGGGTTCATACTCCTTCAGGGCTTATTTGCCTTGCTACAGAATTAAATTGAAAATATCTGAAATATATGAGACATTAGCTATGGGATCTCTTTCCTAATTTGCCAGAGCTTGTCTACAACAAAGAATTTGGGTCTGTGGAGAATGTTAGAAAGGTTTTCAATAGCTAGCGGAGACATGAAATCAAATGTAACCTAAATAAACATTTGTTCGTGTGTATAAGCTACAAGGGCCAGTGCTTCAGTTTGAAAATCAAAGATCCCTCCACTAGCATTGTGAATGGACACTATCTTAAAAGAGTAGAAATAATAAGTTAAAATAAACCTGGAAAAGCAAATGTAGGCATCTTGTGTTCTTCTGGAGGATTATTTAGATATGGGTCTTGTTGCAATCACAGATGCCTGGGAACACTTACAGCCTGAGGTGAACAAAAAGTCAGAGAGAAGGATGGCAAGGATTGTCAGCAATACAGAATTACTTCCATGCTAATCCGGTGATTCTCAAGCAGAATGCTTCATCCTGAAAAAGAGCTGACCTAGCAAGGTGTGATAAAATCCACAAAATCATGAATAGCAGAAAGAGGATGGTTAACAACAGTTGTTCATTGCCTCTACCCATCCTCCTTCTTCTCCCCCCTCCTCCTCACAGGACTAGGTGCTCTCCCTCCTGTCCCGCATCCATTAATGTCTGGGGGTCGAAGTGAGGAGAAAGGAGGGGGAACAGACTTCCAGGCATGGTGGCACAGCCCTCTGCGCACTTCCCCTAACCCCCAAAAAAGCAAAAGACAAAAAAAAAAGGAGGGGACAAGAAAGAAATGTTTAAAAGCAGCAAAAATATCCCAGAATAAAATCCAAAACATCCGCTGCCTCTGAGCAGGTGGCAAGAGCACTTTTGCATCTAGGCAGCAGCAAATGGCAGTTCTCTGCGGAGCAGTGCAGGTACCTGGTGGCAGCTAGGAACACACCTGCTCGCTTGCCACACTGGCCTCTGCCAATGCATTGTCCTGCCATCATTCCATAACCCTGAACTTGGAGATGTCTGAAGTGTCGATGCTGCCTGAGGAGACTGATGAGGAGGTTGACAAGGAGCCACAGTCCCACCGCCCCTGCCACCATTCCTACGCTGAGGACAAGGAAGAAGACAAAGAGGGTGTGGGTGACCTCCGTGGCAACACCCTCCTACTACAGTTGCTTGTGCGTGGTGGCAGTGCGGTGGGTGACAGTTTGTGGCCCCCCTTCAGGATGGCCTACAGAAGGCAGCAGCAGTGGGGTGCACAGGGGTGGCAAGAACAGTCTGGTGAAGCCACCCTACTCCCTACATCACTCTCATC
This sequence comes from Pseudopodoces humilis, assembly GCF_049639895.1. Taxonomy (NCBI): domain Eukaryota; kingdom Metazoa; phylum Chordata; class Aves; order Passeriformes; family Paridae; genus Pseudopodoces; species Pseudopodoces humilis. The sequence goes on from NC_142211.1 coordinate 18,007,626, forward strand.
AGCATGGCCATCCTGCAGAGCCTTGAGAAGTGGTTGACGCTGAGCAAGATCTGCAAATTCATTAGCAAGCACTTCCCTTACTACTGGGAGAAGTTCCCTGCATGTCAGAACAGCATCCACCACAATCTCCCTCAGTGACCACTTTATCAAGATTCCTCAGGATCCCAGCAACCCTGGCAAGGGCAACTACTGGATGCTGGACCCCAAGTCCATCAACATCTGACAACAGGAGCTTCCTGCACTGCTGAAAGTGCTTCAAGCAATAGCAGCTCTTGGCACCCGAGCTGCTGCTGCATATCACCCTGCTACAATTAATGCTTTTCCTTAGATGCGAGGGGAAGTGGGATAAGATTTTGTATTGTGATATGTTTTCCTCCCTCTGAAACAACCCTGAATGGCAGAGGGACTGTGGTATCAAAGCCCCCTCTGATCCTTTGGTGTTGGCCCTTGAAAAAGAAAATAAGGCCAACAAAGGGAAGCTCAAATGGTGCTGTTCAAGCTGCAGCATCGGCCAGAGGTGCATTAGGGTGAGTAAGGCCTATCAAGCAGCAGCCCAGCAAGAATAGGACTTAACTCATTTAATCAGCCCTTCCTTTAGGAGGCAGGAGGAGGAAGAAGTGGACTTGGAAGCTCCACTTCCCCCTCTGCCCCCTCCAGACCTGGAAGATCCATTTCCCCCTCCACTTCCTCCAGATAGCTTTAAGGGGGCATCAGTCCCAACACCCTCAGATAGCCCTACTGCATCCTGGACCAGAAAGCAGGTACTACAGGCACCCTTATGGGAAGCAATAAGATCGGAAGGGCCAATGGTAGTTAAGGTACCCTTTTCTACTATCGACCTATAGGCATGGGAAAAGGTCACAAAGAATTATCAAAGTGACCCAGTAAACACTGCAAAACGTTTACAATATATAGTCAAGCAACATAACCCAGACTGGAGTGACGTGTAATTGTTATTAGATGCATTAACCAAAACTGAGAAGCAATAGGTTCTAAAAACAGCAGGGGACCTGGCAGAGGACCATTATAAAACATTACAAATAGATGTAAAAGAATACTTTCCTCTACAGGACCCACAATGGGATCCAAATTGGTCAAGTGAAAGAAGAAAGTTAGAAAGCTATCAGGAGTGGATATTAAAGGGAGTGGAGAGGGCTGTACCTAAAACCATAAACTGGGCAGCCTTATATGCAATCAAACAAGGTCCTTCTTGTAACTTTTAAAAAAAATTCTTTTTAATTTCTTTTTTCTCTCTCTTGATTCTGCTGCACTTCTGTAATTTTTTTCACTTCTGGATTTCTCAGTCTCCTCTGAGCTGAGCTCCTTGGGGATATTTCCTCACGGGGAGTCCCACTTATCACAGTCCTCCTGGTCAGGACAAAGACTCCAAAGCCTGTTAGGATCTTGTTTCTCGTGTTTATTAGGATGTTATCACAAAACTTGGTAGGTCTCTCCAGACTATCTGCACAAGTTCAGTTCACTGCAATCTGGCTCATTTTCTTCTGATGGTACAGAATGGCCTTGTGGCTCACTTTGTGGCTCACGTTGGCTTTGAAAGCACAAAATGGCTCTGAACTACACAGTTCTTTTATCTTTATACTTATTTTTATCGAATTAACGATAGTCATATATTATTTTTCTTAATGACTCAATAACCTAACACCTGTGTGCTGCACTGTGGCATTTTCTGTATAATCACTTACTATTACCCAAAAACCTCTAGAAGAAGAACATGAAGAAGAAAGAAGAAGGAAAAGAAACAACATTCTAAATCCTCCATCTTGTCTTCTGCTTTTTAAACTGTTTTAAACTCTAACTTTTTCACCCAGTGACTTAAGAAACGCTCTAATCTATACACTCACACTTTTAGCTTTTCTATCTAACTTTAACATTTGTTTTCATGAATCACCATGAAAACATGCTCATAAATTTCATATTGTATGAAATTCAGTGTTTTTCTGGATCTCAGAGCTAAGCATCAGAAACAAGTGCACACACTCTGTGTCTCAGACTCCAACACTTCTGAATCTCCCTCGGAATTCCTAGATCGTTTGAGGGACACCATGAGCAGACACACACCACTGGATCCAGGGTCTGAAGTAGGAATACAGCAGTTAGTTAATCTATTTCTGGGACAATCCACAGGGGACATAAGGCATAAACTCCAAGAGCTTTGGGGGGCAGATGAGCAGAACTTAGAAGCCTTATTGGAAGAAGCATGGAGGGTTTTCAGCAATCGAGAAGAGGGATATAAGCAAGAAATGAAGAAGCTAGTAGCAGTGGTACAGGAGGAAGGAAAAGGGAAAGGAAAGCATGGACAAGGACCACCCGAACGAGGCCCATCTTGACTGGGTAGAGACCAATGTGCATACTGTGGAGAATTTGGTCACTGGAAGAATGAGTGTCCAAAGCAGAAGCGAGATGGACAAAAGAAACAAGGAAAAGGAGGGGTGGTTGTGGTCGCACATCCCCAAGAAGGCTGAAGGGGACCTGGGGAGTCCACCCCAGCAGACCTTTAACTTCCTTCTAAAAGTTAATTTTATGCTTTCTTCTACTAGTAAGGCAGTGGCAGCTACTGCCTGGATACAGGTGGGTCACCCCCTACTAACAGGGTTTAACAATTTTGTCAGGTAAGCCACTGGGTTTCCCCCCCCCAAATTTTGTGCTAGGACTGCATGGGCTACCCCATTTTTTACATCTATAAATAGGTAAAAAGGTTTATCTAAAGCAAGGAGACTTAGAGCAGGGGCACTAATTAATTTTTGTTTTAAATTTTCAAATCTCTGTTTTTCTTCTCTATGCAATTTCATCTTTTACTAATTTTTCATACAGGAATTTAACAGCTTGGGTGTACTCTTCTATATCCTACAATATCCCAACAGGCCTAAAAGTTTTCTGATTTCCTTTTTAGTTTTTGGCTGGGGGAGTGAGGTGATCCCTGTAATCCTTTCAGGATTTAATTTCTGGCTCCTGCTGAAAATATTAAGAGAATCCCTCCATTTTTGTCCCCCATGGGGATGTCCCCACCCTTCACAGAACACGGGGGGGGGGGGGGGGGGAATCTCATAATATATTCAGCATGAACTTAGGTATTTAGACCAAGGAGGCTCAATCTTGTGAGACGTGGTCCGGGTTTATTGTATGTGAATCGCCCGGGGCAAGAGAGAGAGAGAGGTGCCTTGGGTGCTCTCTCTTAAACTAGGGGAAGGGGGGTGGTCAGGGGATGCAGGGGGGTAACAGCCAATGGGGTAGGGAAAAGGGAAGGGAGGCCAGGTAGGGACTAACATTATACAAAACCAAGGGTGAATTCATCCCTTGGGACATACCATATTTCTAAATGCACTACAACAGGCTCCCTTGGCTTATTATATGCCCTAAGTATTTTGCTTCATTCTCTACAAATTGTAGTTTTTCTTTCAATACCCAGAGCCCCTGGTTTTCCAAAAAATTTAGTAATGATATGGTGAATTCTTGGACTTCCCCTTCATCTTCCCATGAGAGAAGTAAATCATCAACATATTGGATAAGTTTTACTTCTGGTACAATAGGAAAAAGTTGTAGTACTTCTTCCAAGGCTTGTCCAAATAAGTTAGGGGATTCAGTAAATCCTTGGGGTAATCTTGTCCATCTAAGCTGCTGCTTTCTCCCCGTATTGGGATTTTCCCATTTGAAAGCAAATATATCTCAACTTTCTTCTTCTAGGGGGCAGGCCCAAAAGGCATCTTTAAGGTCTATCAGACTAAATCACATATCGGATGTGAGGGAGGAATTTTACTCAGTAGTGTGTAGGAATTAGGTACCACTGGATATTGACCTATAGTTCTTTTGTTTACTTCTCTCAAGTCTTGGACAAGCCTGTATGTCCTGTTTGATTTTTTTACTGGTAATATGGGGGTATTGTGGGGAGACAAACACGGTTCTAAAGTTACATTCTTAATTAATTCTTGAATTATTGTCTGCAACCCTTTTCTCCCTTCTAAAGAGAGTGGGTATTGCCATACTCAAATTGGGCAATCTGTATTAGTTATTTCAACTACTATAGGGGTTATGTTTAACTTGCCCCTGTTTCCAGGCTTGACCCAAACTACTTTCTCAATTTGTTTTTTGTCCTCCTCTTTTAATTTGAGGAGTTTGACTACCATTTTTTCTCCCTCTGGAAGCACCTCAATACCTATCTGCACTTGCAAATCCCTCCTCAGCAAATTACATCTTGTCCTCGGTACTAATAAAACATCTCCTATGTTGTAATGCAGTTAGGAAAAATGGTATGACCCAAAAAATGTACCCCTGAAAATGCAGAATTGTAAGTTTCTTTCCCTTATCTTGTTCTCCCCACTTCCCCTTATTGGTTGTGTGAATGTAACCCACCCCTTTCCTCCTGTCTTCAAAAAGGGGTGCTTATCGATACCTCTTCCTCTTTCCCTCCTGCTACTTCACTCTGTAGGATCCCAAGAAATAAAGCTGTAACTGCCATCTCAGGAAAGGGAAAGAGCCTCGTTTTTAGGATTTTCTTTGACAAGCTAATCCCTGTCTCCCTGGCTGCTGCGGGGCGGACAGTGGTGGCAGAGAGGCAGGGGACATTAGAAATTATAGCACTCCTATTCCTATATTGTTTGCTCCCTCAACTATTACATTTTTTATAAATGGTGCTTTAAATCTTTCTCCTCTTGCCCCTACTACTTGAATTGTATTTTGACTTTTTTGGCATCTTTTCGGAATTCTACAAATACACACATCTCAGCCCTTGTATCTACTAGAAATTAAAATTCCTCCTCCTGGGGACCTACTTTTAAAGTTATCAAGGGCTCCTGCTGATATTTTGACCCCAGGAGATAGAGCCCTTGACCTCCTGTTCGTCCGTTTCTTGAACCTCCTTAAAAACATTCAAGTCTTTTTCCCCTCTGTGGGCAGTTGTGCCTTAAATGTCCAATTTCCTTGCAATAATGACAGATTGGGCCTTGGTTGTTAGATTCCCTTTTCCCCTTTTGGGGGCCTCTCCCACAGAGGGCTCTGTTCTCCTTATCCTTCCCCTGGCTCTGCTTGTCTTGGCCTGACTGGGGCCTAACTTCCTTATAGAAGTGAGTCCTTGCATGGTAGTTTCTCTTGGCAATAGCAGCTGCCATTATTTTTACTTTTGCCTTTTCTTTTTCTTCATCTCTCCATACACTGGAGTAAATGGAGCAAGTATTAGTGCTAAACTGCAAAAGTTGATTTATGGTTCCCAGGTGAGAAGAAGCAGTTATCTCTACTCTTTTTGTAGTTAAAGATCACAAGGAAAACCTCTGTAGCCCCCAAAATGAGCAATAGCCATGGCTTTCCAGGGTGACTCATGACTGGAAACATCTTTCTTCTTTGTGAAACAGTGTATGCAAAGGAAACTATGAAAGAAAAATGTGACCTGGCAAATTGATTTTAAAGGGTTCTAGCTTCAGTGTAGCCATGCAGTGTCGCCCTGAAAACTAAGCCTTCTGATCTTGCTTTCATAGTTTTAGTTACTTTACCAGGAAAGTAACTATAAACATAAGATGCTTACACATTCCTTCTAAGAAACGTCCTTTGATGGATGTTTGGCATGACCAGTGTGATTGGGAAGATGGTAACTTAATTATCCAATCCCTGGTCATAATCGAGAATCTATAGGTACTGGAGTCAGAAAATAAAGTTACTTCTTTTCCTGTCATACCACTGAGACGTGTTCATGTGAATCATTCCGTGTCCTTTAGCGACAATGCAGTTAGTGTTGGTACTGGGGCAATGAACTTGGAGGACTTTTCTGCCTTAGCTTAGGCACTCCCAAGATGCCAATAAACATTTTCTTTACTTCTGTGTGGGAAATAACACTTCATTATGCTTAGAAATTTCTTTGTGGGCAAAGACAAAGCATGCCATATATACAAATGAAGCCAAGAAATTATTTTTATTATAATGTAAATCTTAAAATTCTAATTAAAGAATCATTATTTAGTCTAGATCTTATTACTGCGGGAAAAGGGAGACTAATAATGCAGCTAGAGAACATCTTTACAGAAAAGGTCTCAATAATAACAGTAAAATTCTAACACATATTTATTAGTTTCTTTCCGATTATATGGAGTTATGCTCACTCTTCCACTGCTCCTCTGGACCTTCAAGTCAGGAGCTTTGGACACCAGGAGAGGATAACACCATTGAACATTGGCCCCTAGAGTTCCTCACTGGGAGGAATGTGATGTTCATGGTGCTGGATTCTTCTTCCTACCCTGACATGTACTTGGGATCATCTTTTTATGTTTGCTAATGGTTTTACACCTTTCTTCTTCTTTGATTGTCTACAGCTCCATGTTATAAACATATACTATATATGATACCATTTATGTATGTAATATATTATTTCTTTGTTCTCTTTGTTCTGCCTAAAACCAGTTTTGTCCAGATCCAGACCCATATTTCTAAAAGTGGGCCCTGATGACTTGTATGGGGCTGATGAGAAGCTGGGACTGTTGTATTGCATTATGTTACGAGAAATGGTTTCTCCCTGTTGTCTGCCTTCTGGATCGGTGATGTGTTGGTTCCTTCCCCCTCACTCCTCCCCTTTGGTTTCTCCCCATTGGCTGTAACCTACCTTCCCCCACCCCCTTTCCCTCTGTTCAAAAGCTCGGCGTGAGAGACTCTCGCTCTCTTTCTGCCCTGGACTCGTTCAGATTAAAACTGGGACACTGTCCCAGGAAGAGAGAGCCTCCTTTGTCTTTTATCTCTGTCCTTGCCAATTTCCCCCCTCCACCCCAGGTGGACTGCAGCTAGCCAGAATTCTTGGGGTTGGGAGCGAGGGAAATTTGGCATGGGGCTAGTAGTCATCTCCTCTGCAGAAGGTGTCCTTGTCGAGGACCTATGTCTCCAGGCCGAGTTACATGAGGACATAAGTAGAAAAAGCAGTGAAGATGAGAAAGAAATAGATAGGTTATTCTCAGAAACCCTACGGACTCAAGAGTCTCAGTCCTGTCAGGGACTGAAACGGTTCATGCCTTAAACACTGTTATGAAGGAGTTTTGCCCATTATAGTTAAAACTGTATCAAGATGCTACAACCACAAAATCCCACTCCTCCTTGAACATGCCTGACTGGAACTTTGGACTGTGAATTAAGCTGCCTAGATAAGATAAAGGGGACATTATTGTTCCATCATCTTAGGCTGAGGGTGAAGAAGGCATCCACAAGAAAGCGAAACCCAGCAGCTGTGCTGAGAATCACCTCTGTCTGGGTTTGAGGTGGGGGAGACCACAGCCCACAGAAGCCAGGTTTACACAGACTCCCCCCCCCCCCCCCAACTGAGGGCAGGGGGGAAGGTTTCGGGTGCATGGTGTAACATCTGGTCAGAGGCACTGAGCACCCATCCTCCCTTACACAATCCGGCCCAGCTGTAAAACACCCAACACCACAGGCCACATCCACAGGACATTCACATGAGAGGAAGCTGAGGGGGTGTCATAATTCATCAGTGACTCCCATAAGTGCTTCCCAGACTCATTCCTGAGGCCTTGCACCACAGCATTGCACATGATGCAAAGTGATGCAACAGATCCAGAGTCTGCTGTAAGAGACTGTGTCAAACTGCCCCCCCCAGGGGTGAGGTACCTGGGCATTCCCACCTGGCCTCAGCCTATATTAATCCATGCTTCTGGGTGGACCTTCACCACCAAAAGACCAGCTGGAGAGGATCATTGGGGTACCAGTGGGACCCACAGAGTGGTGATATTTTCCTTATTCTGTCACTCTCTTTCTCTCCCCCCACCTGTTTTCTATTTCTCTCTCTTCCTTTTTCTCTCTCTCTCTCACATTTACTATCAAATAAAATCCATACTATTGACTTTGGCATATGGTCTTGCTTGCACCGTAATTCAGGCAGAGGCATTTCTAACAACTTTAAAAAGTGGACAGTAACAAGCCCCTCTCTACTTCGAAGATGCATGTGGGCTCTGCACCATGTCTCACAAGAAATCCAGTGTTAATACAAGAAGGTTGGAAACTGGCCACTTGCAGTACAAGCAGGAATGCTCTTGTTCCTCCTGAAGATTTGCCATGAGCAAACAGGTTTAGTGCCCTCCAAGCTGAGAATGATCTAAGTAAGGCTTCAAGTGAAGCAACTGAGTTGCTAGACCCTGTGCCAGAGAAGACCATCTATAGGAAGCAGCAAGTGATTGTTGTGTTTGACTCCCTGCTGCAGGGGACAGAGGCACCTGTCGTTCTAATTGGGAACGGCGGGAAAGAACGACACAGACTCTCGAGGGAGTCACAACAAGAGAAATCTTCTTGTTTATTGCTCTAGGCTTGTTATATAGATTAGTTTGTGGAAAGTACAGAAAGGAAACTCTTATTGGTTAGTAAATCACTACATTACCATCATTGGTCAGTGGGGTTCACCACCCCCTGACTTTCTCCTGCAAGGAAAACAAGAGGACAGACAAACAGCACCTGGCAGTTGTTTTCTGTTTCTGAGGATTGTTTTGAAATCCTCCTATGAATTCTCAGGCTAGCTTCTCAGGCAGGACTGAGAGGCCATGGGGCCTGCAGCCTGCTCCAAAGCTAGCATCCATAGGCACCCATATATTGACCTGACCAGTTGTACTGAGAGGGTTGTTTTCTGCCAAGGGCTCAAATCAGAGGTGTTGCAGAAAGACTGCCAAGGCTTGTCAACATATCCAACTATTACCCCCTGCTGGTCTTTCACATAGGCACTAATGATACCAAGGATAACTTGACAAACATTAAACACAATTTAAGAGCTCTGGGGACAGCAGTCAAGGGTCTGGGGGCCCAGGTAGTCTTTTCCTTGATGCTGCCAGTTAGGGAAAATGGCGAGAGGAGAACTAAATGGATTCAACAAGTAAATGACAGGCTATGTCACTAGTGGTGGCAACAGGAAATTGGTTTCTATAACCATGGGATGCTGTGTGCTGATAAGCAGCTGATTGGGAGAGATGGGATCCACCTCACAAAACAGGGCACTTGACTGCCAATAAAATGGCTAACCTGGTAAAGAAAACATTTAAATAGGAAAGGTGGGGGAGAGTTATAGTGACCACCCATGCAGCAAATAAGGCTTAGGTGGGGATACTTTGAGCAAACACAAGCAGCCAAAGAAGCATCTACAATACAGGACTATGGGGCATCCCTTTATACCCCCACTGGGATATTGACACACTCAAATATCTCTATAAAGTGCCTGTGGGGCAGTATGGGGAACAAACAGGAGGAACTAGAGACCTGTGTGCAGTCACAGGGCTTGGATCTCATTGCAGTTATAGAGACATGGTGGGATAGCCTGCATCACTGGAATGTCATTGTGAAGGGCTTCTTATGATCCACTGGAATAATGTTAGGATCCCACTCCTGAAATAATATTAGGGTCCTGTTATTAAAAGATGCCTCTGCCCAAATTAAGGTGCAAACAAGACCCTATACCAAAGTCAGTAGTACAGATTTTATTTATCAGTAAATGTGTGTGTGTGAGAGAGAGAGAGTTAGAAATAGGAATGAGGGGGAGAAAGAAAGATTGTAGCCACATCACTGTCACCCTGAAAACTCAGTTTTTTGATCTTGTTGATATTGTTTCTAAAGACTTTCCCAGGACAGTAACTGTAAACATAGATATACATTCTTTCTGATACACATCTTTTGATGGACATCTCTCACGGCCAGTGCAGTTGGGAAGGTGTTAACCTGACCGTCCAATCCCTGGCCATGGTCAGAAACCTATAAATTCTGAGAGAAAAAATAAAGTTCTCTCCTTCCTTCACCACACCTCGAGCTGTGTCCATGTGACTCATTTCATATCCAGCAGCAACATCTGGTGACCCCCGACATGTGTTGCAGGTGACGGTTGCAGGGCACTCTCTGGCCCTGGGCCATAGCTGCTTTTGGGGTTTCTGCTGAAGAGGCCCTGGTTGTGGGAATGTGGCGTGCTGTCTTTGATCAGAACCAGATTGATGTTTTGGATGCTGACTTTCAGCGGCTGTATGCTTATGGGAGAGCTGAAGGTTTATTTCCTGTGGTTGAGGCGATTTTTTCAAAGCTGGCTTGGGACGCGTTAGGCGATTGCCTGATCTGGGCTATGGTGGTGGCTTACGATCCCCACCTGGCCCTGCTGCTGCAGATCTGGCGGCAGTGTGACAGCGCTCTGAACAGCTGTGCGTCCTCTTCTGCCGGATTGGTAGCCACTTTCTCTGACCTGGATGAGAGGGATGGCTCTGACTCCAGCTGTGGGGGCAGGGCTCTCCCTCTCCCCCTGTGACGCGGAGCTGGGGGGCAGCTGTGTCTCGGGTTCTGAGGTCGGCTCCCCCGGGGTTGCTGGGGCCCCAGGCGGGTTGGATCCCAGCCAGCGGGCCGTCGGGGGCGCTGTGGAGCCAGTTGGCATAACCCCGCCTCGCACAGTGCCCCAGAGGCGTAAGCCTGGGTCAGGGTCGCCTCCTTTGTGTGCCTTCCCGGAGCGGGACGGTACCACGGCTCTGTGGGCTGTGCCTCTACCTGCGCCTCGGTCCCCCCCTGCACTGAGGGTGGGCCGCGCCGAGCTGGCTCCACCCTGCCCCACCTCGGGTTCCTGGGCATCACCCGAGCCTGCAGCTGGAGAGGGGACACCCCTGCCCCGCCTCCTGCAGCCACGGCGGATCGAGGTCCTGCGCTGTTTACTATTGGCTTGGGCGATGAGGCTGAGGGGGCGAAGCCAGTGGCCTCCACGGGCAAAGTGTCCCAGGCTGCTGGAGCTTCTTCGGCTGGCTTGTGGACTTTGCCCCCCTGCCAGATGGCTGTGCAGCTGCGGGATCAGGCATGCTTTTGGGGCGCTGTGAAGGCTAAGGTTGATGAGGTATCTGGCTGTGATTCTGGGCATGGCCCCCTGGACAGCAGGGATGGCTCCTCGGGTTCTGCTGGTGTTACGGCGGCTGTGGCACGGGGCGCTGTTGTGGTGTCTTCCGGCCAGGTTGCCTGGCCCTGTCTCGGGGGACTCTGTGAGACAGGACGCAGCAAGTGAGGCCGCTCTTCTGAATGGGTATCAGGCATTCCATGTGCTTCAAAATGCTTTTGGCGCAGTGGGTGAGGGCATGAGTGCTCTTCTTGTGGGGAGGTCGAGTGCCACTGCTCAGGGAATCATTGTGCACCTAGGGAACATTGATTCGGATTTCCTGGGGCGGATTTATGCCATGGTTTCCACACTCACCTGTCGCTCTATTAGGAACGGCTGGGAGAGCGACATAGACTCTCAAGGGAGTCAGAACAGGACAAATCCCTAGTTTATTGCTTCAGCCTTGTTTTATAGACTGGTTCGTGGAAAGTACAGAAAGGAAACTCTTATTGGTTAGTAAACTGCTACATCACCATCATTGGTCAGTGGTGTACACCACCTCCTGACCTTTTCCTGCAAAGAAAACAAGAGGCAGACAAACAGCACCTGCAAGGGCTGTTTTCTGTCTTTGAGGATTGTTTTCAAATCCTCCCATGAATTTCTCAGGCTAGCTCTCAGGCAGGACTGAGAAGCTATGGGGCCTGCAGTTTCTACAGGCTCCCTGCAGCTTGCTCCAGAGCTAGCATCCACACTCACCCCCCCCCCCCTATTACTATCCCTGCGAGACTCAGACTTGCTCAACTTGTGCCTTTTAAGTCTTGTGTTCGCAGAGTGGAGGATCGGCTGCGGGGAGATGGCGGCTTTGGGTTCCCTGGGCCGTCTCGGGTTCACGGACTGCTGTTCTGATGGCCAAGGATCGTCCTGAATGGGTCTGCACCCTGTCCATCCTTGGTGAGACACCATCAGAGGTTAGCCTCCGCGGGCTTCTTGACACTGGCACGGACATCACGTTTGTCAGGTTTGCTGACTGGCCCCTAGAGCGACCCTTGGACCTGATGCTGACACATTCAATGCAAAGAAGAAATTGAGACTGGCTCTTTGTTCAGCAGATTGTGTTGCCCTCTGTCATGATAAACTAGTTGCCCTCCATGAATTGGTGCAGGAACAATTGGACCAGGGTCATCTGGAGCCTTTGACCAGTCCCTGGAACACTCCTGTTTTCTGTATCAAGAAGAAGTCTGGGAAATGGAGGTTGCTACAAGACCTCCAGAAAGTTAATGCTGTGATGGAAAGCATAGGGACGTTGCAGGCTGGCATGCCGTCACCCACCATGCTTCCCGCTGATTGGCCAGTTCTCATTGTGGATCTGAAGGATTGTTTTTTTACAATTCCTTTGCATCCCAATGACAGACCGAAATTTGCCTTCTTGTTGCCAGCTATCAATAATGCTGAGCCTGCACAGAGATATCAATGGAGGGTTTTGCCACAAGGCATGCGAAATTCACTGGCCATTTGCTGATGGTATTGGGCTCGAGCCCTGTCTGGAGTCTGCATGCAGTTTCCTGATGCTTGTCTCTATCCTTATATGGATGACATCTTGGTGGCTGTGCCCACCCAGGATGAACTGCAGCGGATACAGCCTCAGCTGTTCCCTGCCTTGCCTTCTCATGGGCTGCAAGTGGCTCCAGAAAAGGTTCAGCAAGAACCTCCTTGGAAGTATTTGAGGGTCAAAAAATTTTGGGATGAACAGTCCAACATCAGGAGGTGCAATTTGTGCATTCAGTGAAGACACTGAATGATGTCCAGAAATTGGTAGGTGCCGTTACATGGTTGCATCCCTATTTGGGACTGACCACGGCACAGCTGTCTCCCTTGTTTGGTCTGTTAAAAGGGGACTCTGATTTAAAGTCACCTTGGACACTGACCCCAGAGGCACGGCAGGTGCTGGAGGAGGTTCAGCGAGCAGTTTCTGCTCATCAGGTTTATCGCATTGACCCTTCCATTGATGTCTCTGTTTTCATTACCACTCCAGATTTACATCCCGCAGGTATCATTGGCCAATGGAATGATGAGTGGTCTGATCCCTTGCATGTCCTGGAATGGGTCTTCCTGCCCAATCAGCCGCAGAAGACGGCAACTGCATTGTTTGAGCTGATAGGTCGTTTGATACTCAAATGCCGGCAACGGTGTTTGCAATTGAGGGGTGCGGATCCCGCGAAGATTGTGCTCCTGGTAATACGGGAGGACTTTGACTGAAGCTTTGCGAACAGTATTTCCATGCAAAGTGCTCTGGAGAATTTTTCTGGGTGGATCACCTAGTATCTGTCCAGTCACATGCTATTGCAAGTGGCAAACTTCACTGAACTTTCTTTGAGGCCCAAACATAGTCAGGAGCCTGTGCAAGGACCCACTGTCTTTACTGACGGTTCAGGGAGAACTGGAAAAGCCATTGCTACCTGGAAGGACGGATCTGAGTGGCAGGTTTTGGAGAGTCATGAGGCTGGGTCAGCCCAATTGGTGGAATTACGGGCTGCTGTCATGGAATTTCAGAAGTTTTCCCAGGAACCTTTTAATCTGGTCATGGATTCCGCCTCCATGACCAAATTGAAAATCATCGAATGGTTGGGCCATCGGATGATGACTCAGATGGGGATGAAGTGGGTGATCGCCCTGATGGCCCATCCAGGAGCAGGTGTTGATGCTAGACACGTTTTCACTTTTATGTTTTTTGTAATAACGAAAGAGTGAGATTTCACCCTGAAATTACAGCCTTCTGCTTGTATGGAGCATTGTTTATTTTTCCTATTATTTTTCCTTTTGATTGTTTAGAATGTAGTTAGCTTCTTTGTTAATTTTCTTTTGTTCAGGAGAAAAAGAAAAAAAAACAAACATAGCAGAAGCATATAACATCTAGCATTCATCTTAATACTTGCAAAAGCAAATATCACAATATGGATTTATAACAATAGGTGTGATAGATTGGCATTTAAGAAAACAAAGAGAAACACCTAAGGAAGTTAAAACTGCTGGTGGCTGATGGAAGTTTTTCTCCTAGCCAACAGCTGGCCATTTCTAAGAATTGACAGCAGTTTTAACCATTGAAAAGTGAGACCAACCTGTGAACACCACCTTAAGACCTAAGCCTGGGAATTTCTTGGTCTCTTTGTTTCCTGGCTGTGAAAGGTAACTGAGCTTTAGCTGGCTTCCCATCCCCTGCCCGGCCATGCGGCCCGGGCGGGGGCTGGGCTGAGCCTGCCGTGGCTCCCGGCCGGGAGATGGGGCCTGCGGGGCTTCTCTTTGGGCTCTGGCCGGGCCAGGCCGGTCCCTGGCTCAGCTGTAGTTTTTGCTGTGACTAAATTCACCAGAGACTGCCGAGTAAAGAAAGAAAAAAGCTCTTGACCTGCTGTGGGCTGAGACAGTGACCACACTCTCCAGAGCAGCCATGAAGAATCTTCCATCGCAGACAACTCCAGATGCTGCTCCAGCAGAGATCACAGAACCATCTACAAAGCCTGGGCAAGATTTTAACCCTTTCATTACCCAGATGAGACTTTCAGATTAATCCTTTTTTTCCAGAGAAAGAAAAAGAGAGTAATCAACATGTAAAGAGACTTTATTAGAGACAGTAAAGAAAAGAATTAAGCTTCAGAAGAGGTAGAGAATAAGGAGACACTTTATTAAGCTGAAATATTTTTCTGTTAAAGCTATGGAAATGGACAATAGTGTCCCGAAAAAAAATTCCTTTAATTCATGACAGAGTAGATTGGGAAAAATAGAGTGTTCAAAGTGTGGATCTTGAGCAAAAGGTGGAGTAATTGTGATACAGTGAGGTGCTGGAACAGAGTGAGGCGAAGTAATAGTTGAAGATTTGAGGCCTTGAGAGGCAATGAGAAAACTGTTTTCCAGGGAAGCTCACAGAGACAGATGAAGAGAACTTTTGCCTTTGAATAACTCATCCTTAAAAATGACATCCCTAGACTCATGGCCCATAACACACCTCAGAGTGATGTGAAATGGGAGGAGAAAATCTGATGACAGATTTTCGGGCAGCTGGTATCAGAGAAATAGAAAGCTATAACAGAAATAGTTTTCTTGTGAGAAACTCCATAGATTAGCAGAAGAAGACTTCTGTTTCTCTACAAAGACTGATGAAAAGATTCTAGCAGGAATTGGGGACTGTTTAAACACCAAAGTTTGTTGTCTCTATGTTGTCATGTGAACAAGGGAATAGTTGGGTAGTGGGGGAAAAAAGGGTTTTCTGGAAGTTTTATTTTAGTTTTCTTATTCTTGTAGTTTTGTTAATTGCCACGGCGACGGAGGGGCCGGAACGCTGTGACTTCTCTGGAGAAGCAGCCCTGAAAAGGGCTGGGCCGAAGCGTGTGTGTGCGACTTCGGGCAGGCGAGTGATTCCAGCTCAGCTCAGCGGCGGCGGGCAGGCGACACGGGAAGAAGGGACGAGAAAGCTGGTCCAGTGTTCCGCTAAGCACAAACCTTTATTCAGGCAGAGCTTTGGCGAAGGGAGCCAGCAACAGCTAATCTGCCGGACAGGGGAAAACCCGGGATATTTATAGGGGAGGAGAGGGGCGGGGGGAGCCCGAGATATATGTATCGGGGTGGGACAGCAGGGGGGAACACCAGTGAAACGCAACAGTTTAACCTAACTAACTCAAAGATCCCTGGGAGCGATACATTGTCTCTCTCTGAGTGAAAGGTGTCTTGCCTCCAGGGGAGACCCAGGATCGTGGAACCAGCGGGTTCCCCGGCCCCCACAGTTAATAAACTTCCTTTATTCCTTTTAAGTTTTAAACCTGTTTTGCTCTTGTTCTAATCCACATCTCACAGCAAGAAATAAGTAAGTTTTCTAGTATTTTTTTAGTTACTGCTTTAAAACCACAACACTCATGAAAGGCTTGTGATGTGGCTTGAAGCCCAGGTATTTTGGGTTGCTGAGTTTAAGTGTTACAGGTATGGTAAAAAAAGGAAACTATTTACTGAGGAACTTTCTTCCTAGACACTGAAGTCTATTACTCCTTAGAACTCACCAGTACATAGTACAACACTAATATATGAGATGAAAATAGCACTGTACTTAAATTTCTTCTTCCTGGGCTCCCATTCAATGTTTATAAATTTAGTATCTCTTCAAAAGTTAAGAATTCTTTAGTGAGTCTTATGTCTCGACTTTGAGAGATGGTTTGTTTTCCATTCATATCTCTCACAACACCTTTGCTCCTGGACCCCCTAATGCTGCTATTTTCCTTCACTAGATTAATAACATATATTCATATTTTTTAAAAAAAAGTAGCAGTTCCCCTGTAATGTCCTGGAGCATCTACATTAGGACATTATTTCCTGTGGTGCCTTGTTGATGTGCCATATACTTCTGCTTTCTTGACTGTTGAATACAGCATTCTTTTGAACAAACATTCTCTAAAGAGACTAAGAATATTGGGCAGATTTCCTTCACTACCTGAAAATACAATGAATATGTGCTCTATGTGATCATTGGCAATCAGGACAAATATTACTCCCCTTTAGCCCAACCACTTCTGTTTATGATCTGTGATTTTTTTCCTGAATATGATACTAACTTAACACCTCTTCTCAACATACCATATTATTACTTACACAGAACTGGACATGTCTCTCAGGAGAGATTTTCCACTGGCACTTTAACAGCAATTTTTGTCATTATTCTGCCTTTCACATAATTTAGGAGACAATTTTCATGACTAACCATTTTAATAGCCTTTTTCCATTTCCATGATGCTTCTGTCCAGCTAATGAACTTTGCTTCAATAATGTATATTCTTTAAGCATTAAGATCCTAAGTTTCATCCTTTTTCAGAACTGAAAGGATGCTTGCTGAGCTCACACTTTCAGTACTACAGGGTTTGGTTCTGTTTCATTTCTCACGAGAAGTTCTTCAGATACAAGTAAAAACAATTTTAGGTTTATGTTTCCTATGATGCAATTACACAAAAAGGACTGGAGAAAAGAAGCCAATAGTATTGTAACATTCTAAAATGCTTTTTTCTCTGATGCAAAGTTTTCTTTTGGAAGGTCTGCTGTTCATTCCAGGAAATGTAACCAAATCTTACAGACTCCCTTAAACTGTAGTTCTTTAATTGCTTCAGTAGATTCCTGATACAACTTAGTGATGCTGTTTTCAGCATAATTTGTCTTCAAAACTTCACATGAGGGAATATGATATTATACCTCCAAGCCAGTGAATCCTAGGCTGACAGCTGGGACTGCACTTTCTACAACTTCTATCTTGGAATAATCTTTCTGTGATTCATTTTCACTTCAGTATTTCAGCCTATTAAAAATTTTTGTATATTTGTAATCATCAATTTGCCTTGTAATTCTGAAATCTTTCTTTTATATTGATGTCAGGCTGTGAATCTGAAGAATTGTATGGGGTTTGCGAGGCCAGGTTTTGGTAGCAGAGGGGCTACAGGGGTGGCTTCTGTGAGAAGCTGCTAGAAGCTTCCCCCATGTATGGCATAGCCAATGTGAGCTGGCTCCAAGACAGACCCACCACTGGCCAAGGCCAAGCCAATCAGAGATGGTAGTACCACCTCTGGGACAACATATTTAAGAAAGGAAATAAGTTATTGCGCAAAAGCAATTGCAGCCAGAGAAGAGAGGACTGAGAACATGTGGGAGCAACAACCCCGTAGGCACCAAAGTCAGTAGAGGAGGGGAAGTGCTCCAGGCACCAGAGCTGAGATTCCCCTGCAGTGTGTGGTGAAGACCATGGTGAAGCAGCTGTCCCCCTGAAGCCCATGGAGGTCCCCGGGGAAGCAGAGATCCACCTGCAGCCTGTGGAAGACCCTATGCTTAAGTAGGTGGATGCACCCTAAAAGGTTTTGATCCCATGGGAAGCCCATACTGGAGCGGGCTCCTGACAGGATCTGTGAACCTGTGAAGAGGAGGACACCCACACTGAAGCAGGTTTGCTGGTAGGATTTGTGACCCTATGGGGGACCCACACTGGAGCAGCTCATGAAGAGCTGTATCTAAAAGAAAAATCATGGATACAGGGACAAGGTTTGGATTACATCACCAAGAGAGAAAATACAACATTTAAATATCTTCTAGGAAAAAAAAAAAGTGAAACCAAGGACAGATCCATTAATGGGAAAAAACCCCTGCCAGGTGAGGCCGCAAGCAAGAGAAGATGGGGGAAGCAGAAAGGGAAGGGAGATAGGCCACACACACCAAACCAGATCGCAAACAGAAACGAACACGCCCGAAGGGAGGGGGGAAGGGGGGGGAACGGGGGGGGGGTGGCGGGGAAGGGAAGGGGGAAGGGGGGCGGGGAAGAGGCGTGGACTTTACCTTGCACCCCAATTTAGCCACATAAATAAATTTACTGTGCTTAGCACAGCACACTTACTGGAGTACATCGCTCCCTACAAGTAGGGTAACCTCCACTCCCCATCTCGTGCCTCTACCTCCTCCTGCGGTGGCGGCTCCGCCTCTCCAGATTTCACTGCCGCATAGGGCGCACTCTCCTGGTTTAGGCGGTGGTAGAGCGGCGTGCCTAGCCTCCCTTCCGTCCGCCATCTCGCGTGTTCTGCTCGGTTCTCATCCCGCTCCCACAACCCTCATCTCCCCCCGCTCTGGCACCGCTGCTTCCGCTCTAAGAAGGTACAAAGGAGACGTTGGGGAGGGAGCAGGGTGGAATTTGTTGCGCGAACAAGGGCTGCGGGTTAGTGGGCGGCTGTGGTTGGGGCAAGGCAAGGCAAAGCAGTTACGGGCAGGGCCTCAGGAGACCTGAGCATAGCTTTGGCGGCACTGTGTGGCAGACCGACCGCCCCCGACCGCCCTCCCCCCCCCCCCCCCCCCCCCCCCCCACCCCGTTAGGGCTTGGACGTCTTCCCGTCGGGTGTGCGAGTGTAGTGAGAGGTAGCTGCGGAGCCCCTTGTGCCCACCTACCTTACTGCCGGGCCCAAGTTGCGGCCTGGGCCACCGAGTGCTTCCTGATCTGTTTTGCATGGGTGCTCTTGTTGCTTCCACAGATGAAAGAAACAATCATGAACCAAGAAAAGCTTGCCAAGCTCCAGGCTCAAGTGCGCATTGGTGGCAAGGTAGGAATTGTCTTCCATCCCTGCCTTCAGGATTGTGTGTCACGGTCCATACACTGGGCCTCTGATGTGGGATTCTGAAAACTCGGGTGGGGAGCAGCCTTAAGGACTCCTGCCTTGGCTGGACTGTCCTTGGGGGAAGCTGCACTGCTGCAGGGATCTCTAGTCAGTTCAGTAGAAGCAGAATGTAGGAGTTGAACCTCCAGCCTTTTCCGTTTGGATTTGTTATATTATAGCTGACTTGTAGCCTATATTCTTATATAGGCTATATTAAAAGGGATCTGGGATGGGGCAACCCTGGATGTATGTACAAACTAGGGAATGAAACATAGAGCAGCACTGCAGAAAGGGACCTCTGGGTCCTCGTCAATGGTAAGCTGGATATGAGTCAGCAGTGCCCTGGCAGCCAGAAGGGCCAACAATGTCCAGAGGTGCATCAGGCACAGTATCACCAGCCAGTCAAGGGAAGTGATTGTCCTCCTCTGCTCTGCATGCACTGGTGCAGCCTCACCTCGACTACTGTGTGCAGTTTTGGGCATCACAATATAAGAAAGTGTTGCGAACAACTGTTTGATATCACTTAAAAAATCAGCAGCAAGGGTATCGGTAAAAAATAAATTTAATATTAAGTAACAGCATGACAAAGTTTGTTGGCAAGATTCACTCTATTGCTTACTAGACAGTTAAGGCACACCAAGGAAAACAAGCAACAACAAAACCAAACAAAATCCAGGCAATCAAAACAGAAATGAACTGAGAACTGTCTGGGGGGGGGGTGTGGGGGTGTGCATGCATGTGTGCGTGTGACGGCAAGGATAAAAAGGAATATGACCTAAAAGCTTAACAGCACTCAAACTTAACAGTACTTTAACTTGACTTATACCTTAAACCTAAGAATTTAACAAAAGAACAACACTTAACTTATACCTTAACCTTAACAACTTACCAGAGGAATAACAGTAGCATTTAACTTAGCTTATACCTTATGACTTAACCTTACTTACAGGCCTAACCTACTTAGATATTTAAGGTACTTAAACATCTAAGAAAGCATAATTTCTCCCAGCTCTCCTATAGCATATGTGCATGTGTATGCACACAGGTATAAAGAGTCAGTGCAAGTTACCTGTGAAAAATTCCCCTCAAGGGTAAGTGAAATATTCGTCTCAGATGGCTTTGCATCTCCCCAGCAGCTGAAGGGTCAGGCCTCGAGGAGTGGGGGTATTGTCTCAGGACTCATTGTTGTTTGGCAATCCTCTGAGTACAGCAAACATGAGAGTTTGCTGGCTCTGAGAGGCCCTACTCAGAGGGAGGTTGCTGGTCACAGCCTGCTGCAGTCCAGAAGAGCTCAAAGGGTCTCATTTTGGAGTGCTGTTTATAGGGTCACTAGAGAGTGGGCTTTAGTCATAACAGTGCATATCCTGAGACATCTTGGCCACAGTTTGGGTCTACACTTTCTTCGAAAGTGTGAGAATGGGGATATTATGCCATTCAAGCAAGGAAAACAGTTTCCAAGGCTGTTCATAAAGAAAACAGGAGCTCATTAGACAGCAGCAGTTCCTGGGAGCAGACAGTGTTTCTGATAAGCGCAAGAACAGCTGAGCCCATGTGCTGTTTGTCAAGTGTTTCTCAAATCACAGTGTGGCCTGGAAAAAAGGGGGGATGCACCACCACAGAAAGATATAAAGCTATTAGAGAGCATCAAAAGGAGGGCTACAAAGATGGTAAAGGATCTAGAGGGGAAGCCATATGAGGAGTAGCTGAGGTCACTTGGCTTGTTCAGACTGGAGAAGAGGAGACTGAGGGGAGACCTCAGTCTACAACTGTAGTTGCAGTCTACCAGTTCCTCACGAGGGGAAGCGAAGGGGCAGACTGATCTCTTCTCTCTGGTGACGAGTGATAGGACCTGAGGAAATGGCATGAAGCTGTGTCAGGGGAGGTTTAGGTTGGATATTAGGAAAAGGTTTTTCACCCAGAGGGTGGTTGGGCACTGGAACAGGCTCCCCAGGGCAATGATCACAGCCTCAAGTTCGTCTGAGTTCAAGAAGCATTTCAACAATGCTCTCAGGCACATGGTGTGGATCTTGGGTCTGTCCTGTGCAGAGTCAAGAGTTGGACTCTATGATCCTTGTGGGTCATGTCCAGCTCAGGATATTCTATGATTAAGATTTGAAGTAAGTAGACCTTACAGTAAATGATCTTTGGTATAGTTTTCATAATAAACTAGAGGGCTATACTCCAAATTCTCATCACAGATCTTTAAGATGCCCATGGCTGTTTTCTTACTTTTTATAACAAAGCTGGAGTTTCTGTATTTCTCATACTCTTGTCATTGTAGAATAACATGCTTGGAAGACCTTTTTAATTTTTTATAACATCTGAATTTATGTAGCTTTGTGATTACTTATAATCTGAAAATAAAAAAGTATGCTGAGTTTAGTTGTATGCTAGTAAACATGTTAATTACAGTTTCAGTTTTAAGGCAAGAATTTGTTAGCAATTTTTTGGTTTTTATACCTGAGAAATGTGTACACAATATTTAGAATACAAGCTATTCTAAAATAAGACAATGGGAGAAATGGTAAGGGACTCTGGAGTTCAGGTAGTTTTTTCATCAGTCTTCCTGATCAAAAGGAAGGAGTTTGAAAGTGTTAGTCAAATTTGGCAAATCAACAAATGGTTACAGTACTGGTGCCACAGCTGAGGGTTTGGCTACCTAGATTATAGGACTTGGTTTGAGAAACCTGGTCTGCTAGGGGCTGATGGGTCCATCTGTCAGAGAAGGGGAAGATCATCTTCAGTCATTGGCTTGCCAAGCTGGTAAAGAGGGCTTTAAACCAAAATTGCCAAGAGAGGGGAAACTCAGTCTATCCCACTCCTACTAGTTAGATGCCAGGGCCAGGGAGAGATGCCCAAAGCCTGGAGAGGGTTCACAGGTCAGCAGGAGAGCATCTGAATAGCAGCACTGAGGAATTCCAGCCAATAAATCAGCTTCATCAGGAGCCCAACTTAAATGCCTTTATGCAAACACATGCAGCATGGGGAATAAACAGGATGCACACATGCCTGCAGGGCTATGATCTTATTGGCAACACACAGATATGGTGGGAGGCTCCTGTGATGAATGTGTGAATAGAAGGACACAGGCCCTTTAGGAAGCACAGGCAGGGATGACAAGGAAGTGGTGTTGCCCTTTACGTCAATGAGCAGCTGGAGTGCATGGAGCTCCACCTGGGGATGGATGAGGAGCTGACAGAGTTTATGGATCAGGATTAAAGGGAGGGCAGGGACAGGTGACATTATAGTGGAAGTCTGCTACAGGCCCCCTGATCAGGAAGACTGGGTGAGGCCCTCTACAGACAGATAGGAGCAGCCTCACATTCAGAAGCCCTGGTCCTCATGGGGGACTTCAACCACCCTGATACCTGTTGGAGGGACAACACAGCAGAGCACAAGCAATCCAGGAGGTTCCTGGAATGGGTTGATGACTTCCTTCTCCAAGTGATAGAGGAGCCAATGAGGTGAGGGGCTATGCAGGACCTTATTCTCACCAACAAGGAGGGGCTGGTGGGGAATGTGGAGCTCAAGGGCAGCCTGGGCTGCCCTGACCATGAAATGGTGGAGTTTGAGATCCTTGGGGCAGCAAGGAATGCACACAGCAATCTCACTGTCCTGGGCTTCAGGAGAGCAGACTTTGGTCAGTTCAAGGATCTGCTTGGTAGAACGCCATGGGATAGGGCCCTGGAGGGAAGAGTGGCCTAAGAAAGTTGGTTGATATTCAAGGATCACCTCCTCCAAACTCAGGAGCAATGCATTCCAACAAAGAGGAAGTCAGGCAAAAATGCCAGGAGGCCTGTGTGGATAAACAAAGAGGTCCTGGACAAGCTCAAACAAAAAACAGAAGCCTACAGAGGGTGTAAGCAAGGACAGGTAGCCTGGGAGGAATACAGAGAGATTGTTTGAGCAGACAGAGATCAAGTTGGGAAAGCTAAAGCACTGATAGAATTAAATCTGGCCAGGGATGTCAAGGGTAACAAGAAAATCTTCTATACGTACGTCAGTGATAAAAAGAAGACTTCGGACAATGTGTGTCCTTTCTGGAAGGATATGGGAGACCTGGTTACCCAGGACATGGAAAAGGCTGAAGTACTCAATGACATTTTTTCCTCAGTTTTCACCAGCACACCACCTGAGTTGTAGAAGGTAAATGCAGGGACTGGGAGAATGAAGAATCACCCACTCTAGAAGACCAGCTTTGAGACCATTTAAAGAACCTGAGGGTGTTAGCATTCAGGAACACACATAATCACGGGATGATTATATGAAGGTGCTTTATTAAGAGCTCAGGGTGTTAGGGGTACACATACCCAAATCTGACCCATCTTGGTTTTGAGCTGAACATGTTTTATACTCTATCGTTATACAACTTACATATTAATTATTAAACTTACATTGTTCTATTGTATGCATTGTTTTTACCCAAGCATGAATTTCTCGTGATCCCCCCCAGCCCCCTAACATTGTTCCTCATGTTCTTTAAACAATAATTATATCCAGTCATATCTAACAATTGTATCATGATCATCTACTGATTACACAGGTGCAGTTTGACATGATCTTTAGCAAGTACAAGGTCTAACATTTCCTAGGGCCTACTTTTCCCAGGGCTTGGCAAACCTAACTTTCTTTCTAAGTCCCCAAATTTTCTAAGATTTTAAGACCTTTTACTATCAAGGGTTGCACAAGTCCCTGTGATATCCTGGCTTGTACCGGGAATAGTGTGGCTAGCAGGAGCAGGGAGGTCATTCTTCCCCTGTACTTGGCAGTGGTGAGGCCACACCTTGAGTTCTGTGTCCAGTTCTGGGCCCCCCAGTTTAGGAAGGACGTTGAGACACTGGAGTGCGTCCAGAGGAGGGCAACGAGGCTGGTGAGGGGCTTGGAACACAAGCCCTATGAAGAACGTCTGAGGGAGCTGGGGTTGTTTAGCCTGGAGAAAAGGAGACTCAGAGGTGACCTTATCACTCTCTACAACCTCCTAAAAGGAGGTTGTAGTCAGGTGGGGGTCAATCTCTTTCACCAGACAGCAACTGACAGAATGAGAGGACACAGTCTCAAGTTGCGCCAAGGGAAATTTAGGTTGGATATTAGGAAAAAGTTCTTCATGGAAAGAGTAATGCAATACTGGAACGGTCTGCCTGGGGAGGTGGTGGAGTCACCATCCCTGGATGTGTTTAACAAAAGACTGGATATGGCACTCAGTGCCATGGTTTAGTTGAGGTATTAGGGCGCATCGGTTGGACTCGATCTTGGAGGTCTCTTCCAACCTAGTGATTCTGTGATTCTGTGGCTTAACTCACAGTCCAAAGTTCTTCAAGGAGGTTTCTGTGGCTATAGCTTATTTATACAGTTTTTTCTACAATGGGCAGGCAAAACTCCTTCATAACAATGTTTAAGGCCTGAATCATTTCAGTCCCTGACAGAGGGTGGTGAGTCACTGGCACAGGTTGCCTCAAGAAGTTGTGTTTTCCCCATCCCTGGAAGTGTTCAAGGTCAGGTTGCATGGGGCTTGGAGCAACCTGGTCTAGTAGAAGGTATCCCTGCCCACAGCAGGGGGTTGGAACTAAATGATCTTTGAGATCTCTTCCAACCCAAACTACTCTGTGATTCTATTCAGCAGAATTCTTGTTGACAATTTCCAGTAGCGTTTATTCACGTGTTGAAGCTTTTTGCCTTTAAATGGATATTTAGTCAGTCTTAAATCAGGATTAATCCAGTAATTAACTGGATTGGTGATTTTGTGTTTTCTTTATATGGATTACTAGTTAAGCAGAGGACTGCTGTATTATGTTTATGATTATGTGCATGTTACTAGCATGTGTGTATTGCCCATAGAGGGCTTTAACCTTTATCACTACTATTTTGGGGTTTATGGATGCTAAATCTGAACCAGAGTGCCTGTGGTTATTGCAGGCCGCGTGGCTCGGTCCTGCCTGAGAGCTAGCCTGGGAAATTCATGGGAGGATTTGAAAACAATCCTCAGAGACAGAAAACAGCCGTGCCAGGTGCTGTTTGTCTGTCCCTTGTTTTCTTTGCAGGAGAAGGTCAGGAGGTGGTGTGCACCACTGACCAATGATGGTGATGTAGTGGTTTACTAACCAATAAGAGTTTCCTTTCTGTACTTTCCATGAACCAGTCTATAAAACAAGCCTGAAGTAATAAACTAAGGATTTCTCCTGTTCTGACTCCATGAGAGTCTGTGTCGTCTCTACCCAGCCGTTCCTAATAGAGTGACAGGGGTTGTTTTTTTTTTTCTTCTTTCTTGTGAGAAAAGGTTGCACATTGCCTCTGGTGTAAGATTTTCATGACATTGCAGGCCTGCAGATCTTAAAAAGATAAATATTATATTTAGGTGGAGGGCTATTGTAGTACTTCATTATGTGGAATTTGACATTTTTGTGCAGGGTGTTGATACAGCTAAATGTAATGTTGATTCTTACAAACCTTTTTCCTGGAGAAATCTAGAGCTCTGTGTCTGTAGGGGAACTTAACCTTTGCTTGTTTTGCTTTCTAAAAAGGAGCGGTCTGGAATATTACATAGAAGTATTTCTTAAAAAATATATTTCATAAAATCATTTACGTTTGAAAATACCTCTAAGATCATGTCCATAAAATATTTTGGGGAAATATGTGTTCTTCAAATTTTACACAAGTGTGTAAGTCCATCAGATGGAGATGTCTATTTGGAATAAAAAAGTGGTTTGGGTTTTCTCATTTTCATTTCTTAATTATATTTTTGATAGCTTTATAGTCTCTGACTCTTTATTGTCAAAATTTGACTACAACTTAAAATTGTCTAAGGAAAAATTAATGGGCTTCAGAAATTACTGAAAACTGCTCAGAAGTTTTCCCCTGTGGCACCAGAGGCAAACTCTGACTTTTCAGTATCAGAATCAGCTGTTTAACTTTATTCTTATTTGGCTGAGCAACATCATTGTCCAAACTTCTATTCATGTCATGCACTAATTTTGGGTTTTGTCTTACATTGTTCTAGTAACCTTTAAGCAATCTTGAAGTTCATTTCTTTAAACCCTGATGAAGCTACGTAAGTTGCAGCCTGAAAAGACAGCTGTAAACTGTGGCCAGAACTGCTACTTATTTTTCACAACTGTTTCATAACTTCTTGGAACAAAAATGTCAGAAGTAGAGCAACAATGAAAGTTCATCCTAATTCTTGGTAACTTGTATCATCTAAACAGTTGGCATTCACAGCTCTAGGTAATCCCTAACATAAACCAGATGCAACTCCATATTGTGTGACACTGTAAAGAATAAGGGATAGAAAAAAAAGAGAGATCATTTGTATTTACTGGGATGGTAGACTGAAATCTGTTGTGCATTCTTCAATAGGAAGCTGATGGTTAGGGGCATTCCAGCAAAGGTTTTCCTGACCATTGTGGACCTGATTTCTCTCCTCGCCCCCCCCCGCCATCCCCCTTTACAACAATGGTATAAGTTCCTGGAGTGCAGACATGGCCTGTCACTACACTGATCATCATTAGTATTGCTGTAGCAGTTACGCTTGCACACACATACTTTCAGGAATTACACTGCTCTGTCTGGCTATAAATATATAACCAGATTACACTGCTCTGTCTGGCAATAAATATATAACCAGG
This sequence comes from Pseudopodoces humilis, assembly GCF_049639895.1. Classification (NCBI taxonomy): domain Eukaryota; kingdom Metazoa; phylum Chordata; class Aves; order Passeriformes; family Paridae; genus Pseudopodoces; species Pseudopodoces humilis. Next base: position 18,034,211 of record NC_142211.1, read on the forward strand.
GTAATTAAGAATTCAGTTACTCGGAACTATAAAGATCAAAGGTATTGTTAGGGGTTAGTCCTAGGAATGATGTCTGAATAGATCTTTCTGTAGAGGTTGATTTGTCACCAAATTAAGCTAGCAACTCTTTAGGTATACAAGACTATAGAGTATGTCAGTCTTCAGGAGATGACCAGTTTTCAATTTTATGCCTATGGTAACAGACAAGGACACACTTGAAGTTTTTCTTTCCTAAGTAGGATGTTGCACCATCCCCATGAGACTTAGGAAATAAAGCTTCTGTTTTGCATTGCATCCTGAAGTCTCACACTTCTCACAAACATGCAAAGCTTGCTTTAGCAAGGAAAAGACTGCTGCAGTGCAGTTGAAAGAGTGGGGTTGTGTGCTGAAACACAGAAGTAAAACTTTGCATACAAAGTTTATTTGTAGATGGCTGCAGAGTAGTTATATGTGTAATTTTTCTTTAGTATCTCTCAGCCTCCTTTGGGCTGAATTCCCCTGGGATCCTCCCTCATGGGGAGTCCCATTTATCTCAGTCCTTATTCGAAGAAAACTCCCGAGCTCATTAGTTTCTGGTTTCTCGTGTTTATTGAAGGATCCTTACAGAAACTTGGCAGGTCTATCCAGACTAGCTGCACAAGCTTAAATCACCACAGCCTGGTTCATTTTGTTCTGATGATACAAAATGGCTCCGAACCACGTGGTCTTTTCACCTTTATACCAACTTTTACCCTATTAACTACAGACACGTGTATTGTTATTATATCTCACCAAATAGGTTTTCTATATCTACTCATGTAATTAAAAGTGTGACTAATTCTAAACCAATCATTCTCTGTGCTTCTAAAAACTGCAGAAGCATGGAGAAGAAGGAAGAAGAAGGATTAAAAACTACACCCTTTTTCCTCCATCTTTACTCCATGTGTGAAACCCTCTTAAAATCTATATTTTCACCTCAGTGATAAAAGAAACATTTCTCTACTTTCTATTTAATTTCTTACAAACTATGGCTTGCTCAGGAATATTTTGAAGCCTTTCTGTCAATATTATATATGACTGATGTATTTTTTAAAGAATTAAATAGACAAAAAAAGTCTCTGCATTTCTGGACTCCTACAATATGGCCACAAAAATTAGAGTTTGCAAAGAACTACTTAAATATTAATTAATAACTTTTTTTTTTGCGAAGGGTACTGCCCGCAGAAAGAAGAAGGTTGTCCATAGAACAGCTACAGCAGATGACAAGAAACTTCAGTTTTCTTTGAAGAAACTGGGTGTCAACAATATTTCTGGAATTGAAGAGGTAATTGCTTGAAAAGGGAAAATGCTTTTCTATATAGAAATATAGAATATATAAAACTTAATTTCCTTGTAAGTAACATCTTAAACTTGCCTGTAAATTATCTATGGGTGCTTAATTGAGCTTTAGGAACTTCAACTAGTTTCCCATTAAATTGAAAAATCATTCTAAACTGCTTGAAATACTGGTTTTGGTTTTGGTTTTTTTCCCTTGCAGGTAAATATGTTCACCAACCAAGGAACAGTCATTCACTTCAATAACCCTAAAGTTCAGGCATCCCTGGCTGCTAACACTTTCACTATCACTGGCCATGCTGAGACAAAGCAGCTGACAGAAATGCTTCCTAGCATCTTAAATCAGCTTGGAGCTGACAGCTTAACTAGCCTGAGGAGATTGGCAGAAGCCCTACCCAAGCAATGTAAGTTAAAACTTGAATGTGTTTCCTGCTGGCAGCTATGGGGCTTATTTTTATAGCTGCGGTAAAATTCAGTGCACTCTTACTGTCTGCAAGCATATTATAAAATGCTAAAGAAATGAGACACTTAAATCTTATTTATAGCTCAAATCCAACAATGAATATAACAGAATAAAGCAGAAGCACCTGTTTCTCAGCATATCTTGCAGCTGGTCTAGGACTAGAAAGTTGTAGCCAGACTTGATTTCGTGGTAGTTTACTACTTGCTGTGGCTACCATATTTTGGCATACATAGTTCATTAAAGCTAGATAGAGTTACTCTGAGAAAGTTAGGTTTTAAAAGAAGGTATATCTGTTTTGACGCTTTTAATGGAAACATGAATAATAGGAGAGGGACTTGAGGACAGACATCTTGCTACTGCTTTGTTCCCTCACAGATGTGGTGAAGGTGTTATTTCTTGCATGGGCTTTTTGATAGCTAAGAGGCATTTATACAGCATTTGTAAGGAAACATAATTTCTCTGTGTGTAGAACAGTGTAGCGAACAGGACTGGCATGATCATTAAGGTAGATACACCAATTTTGTATTCTATCCTTAAATTAGTAAAAGAACCTGAACACTTTTTCTCCCTAAAACTATGTGAAAAATGTAGAGGAGGGACCTAAGTATCTGGTGTTTGGAAAAGCTCCTGCTGCTGCTGCTGCTACAGGGTAAGAATTGGGAGCAGAAGACAGGCTTGTACTGGCCTGATGTACTGGTCTGGGACTGATGCCTTAAGTTTTAGTGTTTATATTTTTCAGATCCTGTACAGCATTAGTGTATAACTCTGAACTCCATATAGAGTGTTAGTAAGCTCTCTTCACATTTTTGTCAGACAAAACAATCCTTCCAGTCCTGAGAACCAAGGACACCCTCTGCCTCAGGCCCCAAAAAGTATAAACAAAAGTGAATTGGGGGGGAAAGCAAACCAGGGGAATATGACTTCATTGCCTGAAGCTGTAATTGAACAATTAACCTCTGATATGCAAATAGACCAAACATATCTGTCTGAAAAACTTGTGACCATCGTCCATCTTGGGTGTAGTCTCTACAAGGCTTTTGCACTGCCCAAGGTGTATCTATTGAAGGCTTTTAATAAATACCTACTTCATTCTTTTAACTCTGTGTAGCCTCTGTTCTAGGTAGCCACTCCAAGGCATCAGGACCATGTTTCATGTCCTGCATGTAGGGTTTTCCTACTTGCTTTCTACTTCTTGTGGCAGTTATGAACTTGATTGTTACGGTTTTTATTTCTGTGCTTTGCTGCCAGCAAAGATAGACTCTATTCCTAAAGCTGATGATGCTTCTCTTCTCTGAACTTCCCACTGAAAAAAAATCTGTTAATAAAGCAAAAGCCACATGTGCAACATGGTGGCTGCAGTCCTCCTGGAGTGACAGATGTGGTTCTGTTGAAGCAATGATCCCATAGAAGGGTGTAGTTTTCCTCTGAAGGTCCAGTGGTGTAGATGGGTCCAGTCTTTCCTCTAGGAAGCCAGTGGAGAAAGGCTGCCTGTGGTGTTCCGATTCTCCAATTATATCTAGGTAGGAATGCTTGGCTCCTCCCCCTGGATCCCATCTCACAATGGGATGATGTAATTTTATCAGTCATGCAGTGAGACTCAATGGCCCATTAACAGAAGATAGCCCCCTGGAGGGAGGATGGGTCTGGAATTGATAAAGAACACTGCCCCCCTAGTTTTAACAGATGGTAATAGAATACATACTTTTGGTTACATCTTGCATTGCAACCCAAGACAAACTATCAACCCAGCACTACCACTGTAACCCCTAAACCATATCACCCAGCACCAGATCCAGATGCCTCTTAAACACCTCCAGGGATGGTGACTCCACCACCTTCCTGGGAAACCTACTCCAATGCCTGACCACCCTAACAGTATTTTTTTTTCTAATATCTAATCTGAATCTCATGTCTCAGGTTAAGGCCATAAATTCTTCTGCATTAGTGAGCAACAGGTCCAGCAGTGCCTCTCCTCTGGTTGGGCTCTCCATCACCTGTACTAGGAAGTTGTCCTCAAAGCATTTGTATTGGGTCTTACTGACATGGAGTTAACTTTTTCCATAGCAGCCCTCACAGTGCTGTGTATTGGCAGCTAGAAAGGTGTTGATAACATACCAGTGCTTTGGCATCGAGGCTGTCTCTCCAACAATACCCCCTGTTCATCCCCCAAGGAGAGTATGCTGGTGGTAGACAAATATCTTTGGAAGGGACATAGCCAGGACAGCTGATCCCAACTGACCAAAGGGATATTAACATCTGCTCAGCAATAAAAGTTAAGAGAAAGGAGGAGGAAGGAGGGGGCATTCATTATTAAGATATTTGTGTCCTGGAGCAACTGCTACACAGACTGAAGCCCTTGTCCCAGGAAGTGGTCAAACATTGCATGTTGATGAGAAGTCGAGAATAGATCTTTTGTCTTCCTTTGCTTTTGCATGTGGCCTTTGCTTTATTAACCTGCCTTTATCTTGACCCATGAGTTTTGTTCCATCTTATTTTCTCCTCTCTCAAGTCCTGCTGAAGAGGGGAGTGATAGAGCAGCTTGGTGGGCACTTGGTGTCTGGCCACAGTCAACTCACTTCAGCACTCCACTAATTTCTTGGACTGCTTGCAATTCACTGTGCCATTTTTCCAGCAGATATCTGGGTGGTTAATGACCGCTATCAGGATCAGGGCATGCAAGCATGATGCTTCCTGCTGTTGCCTTTTTCTCAACCTGAAAATGAAACTCAAGATAATTTTAGTAAGGAGGTAATATAAAAGGGGATCTTTATTTGAAGGCTGCAGTTGAACCACAAAGTTTCCTTTCTTGACTTGGTCTCTAATTTTCACCCATAAGCTTTTGACCTGTGTCTTGCTGTTCTTCAAAGATCGCTTCATGCAATCAATCCTGGTTTTGGCATAGACAGCAACTCCCCCACCTCTCCTTCCTTGTCTGTCCCTTCTGAGTAGTTTATAGTCATCAGTCATAGCACTCTAATAATGCAATTCGTCCCACCAAATTTCTGTGATAGCAATGAGGTTGTGGTTTTCCATCTGGGCAGCTGTTTCCAGCTCCTTCTGTTTTCCATGATGTGTACACATGTATAGAGGCACTTCAGCTGGGCTGTCAGCCACATCCCCTTTTTAGAGGAGCTCACCCTAATTCCCTTGAGGCAATTCACAGGTGTTTTCTGTTTATTCCTCATGCCTTGGCAGCCCCTGGCTCTTCTCAAGTGCCTAGAAAACAGTGTCCTTCCCCCAATAAATCTAGTTTACAGCTCTGTTTATAAGTCCAGCTGGCTTATTACTCAGGACACTCTTGCCCTGCTTGGATACTTGAGCCTCATGAAAATTCATTTATTTCCCTTCTGGTTGCCTTACACCTTTTAATGTTAGGCATCAGGAGATGGTGCAGTTCTTTCTGGTTTAGGAAGTTTCTGAATAGTGTAAAACCATTATAGCTAGCTCATGCAGTCAGTATTTGCCATTAGCATATGTTGGGGGTGGCATTTGGATAAACAATCCCATGCATATCTGCATCATTTCATGCTCCAGTAATTCCTAACCAAGAGTGATAGCCTTAAAGATGTTTCATGTGTGGTTTTACTGTTGGTAGAAGCTGGAATAGCCTACAGGTTCCAGGATTCACTGAGTCCTCTTCTTCCACCAGCATACAAAATTCAGACTTCTTAGATGTGACCTCGTGCACATTTACACTGATGTCTAGGCAGACCTTTGTCAGGAACTGTAGACTAGATAGATTATCATTCTGCTTTAGTGTGTCAACCTGCTCACATTTGTAGAATAGACCCTCTACTCCCATTATATTTGCTCCACATATAAAGCATTTAAATTATTTGTACCTTGTAAATTAGGCACTGATTTGTTTCAAAACATGTAATGGCTTTTACCTTTTCTTTTTCAGTTATGTCCCACTGTAGCTCTCTATTCTCATTAAGAAATAGAGTATATTTGATAAACTATGTTAACAGACTGTAAGTTAAATTCCAAGGGGGACTTGTGGCTTCAAAATATATCTATTAATGCACAAAAATGCATCAGTATATTTTCTAGGAGGATGCACATCTACTTGAAACCTTGTCATTTTATGTAAGCAATTAAACATAACACTTTTAAACAAAAGCCTTTTTGGATACAGTGGCAATGTTATTATGCCTGTTAACAATAGACATCATACCACAGATGCAGACTAGCTAGGCAAGCTGCTTTTGGGGTGCATTTTTGAAAGCAACTGTTCTTTGAGCCCTTTAGGTTATAACGCTTAAGATAAGCTAGCTGTATCTTAATGGCAACAAATGCAGTTGCAGGGATTTATAGGGTTTAGTCATAGCTTTCCCATTTTTCAACTATGCTAAAAGCCTGGCTAAATGCTGCCACATTAAGCTTACCTGAAGATTGCTGTTGTGGGTTGACTTTGGCTGGCTGCCAGGTACTCACCAAGATGTACTCTCAATCCCATCCATCAGCAAGATGGGGAGAAGATAGAATAAAAGACTGGTGGGTTAATATAAGGACAGGGGGAGATCACTCACCAATTGCCATAATGGACAAAACAGACTCAACTTGGGTAAATTAATTGAATGTATTACCAATCAAATTGGAGTAAGATAATGAGAAATAAGAACAAATCTTAAAACCTCTTCCCTTCTTCCTGGGCTTAATTTCACTCCCAACTCTTCTACCTCTGAGTGGCATAGGGGAATGGGGAATGAGGGTTGTGGTCAGTTCCTAATGCTGTGTCTCTACCACTCTCCTCACTCTTCCCCTGCTCCAGCGTGAGTCCCTTCCACAGGGTACAGTCATTCAAGAACAGGCTTCTCCAGCATGGTTCCTCCATGGGGTCACAGGTCCTGCCAGCACACCTGCTCCAGCATGTGATCCTTTCTTTGCAGATCCTGCCAGGAGCCTGCTCCAGCACAGGCTTTTCACAGGGTCACAGATTTTAAATCAGTTACCAACTCTACAATAGTCTTTCATCAGTTCTTGTAGGGAGAGGAGCTTTCTCTTGCCATGCCATAGAGACTTCTCCACAAGAACCAGTTCTCTCTTGCTTCCAGCCTCAAAAGGTAACTGAGCACTGGTGGGGCTGGCCCCATTGCACCGCAGCCTGGTGGGGCTGAGCCAGGCCCCAGTGGTGGCCGGGTGGGGGACAGGAGGCCGTGGGACTCCAGCTGAAGCTGGGCCAGTTCAGAGCTGCTAACATCTTGCTAACACCAAGCCCTGCTCCCACCATTGGCCTGCACTGAGCCAGGGTCTGCTGGGCCCTGGGAGTGGCTCCGGGCCAGGCCAGCCCCACACCCACCCCCCCCCCCCCCAGCAACTGCTGGGCAGAGGGAGGGACCCGGTGTGGCCTGCAATCCATCACTGTGACTGCTTCGGCCACTGGCTATGACCATCTGCAGGCCTGGACAAGATATTAACCGTTTCACTACACAGATGAGACCTGCAGACCTTGATCTGATCTCAAGAGAGAGAAAAGGACAGACTGTCGACATGTAGAATGACAGCATGAAGACACCAAGGTCAGTAAAGGAGTCAAGTCTCAGGTGGAAGGAGAATGAGGAGATGCCCTAGTATTGAGGTTGAAAGTTCTTTTGGTAAGGCCATGGAGATGGACTATGATACACTAAAACATCCCCTTGAATTCGTGAGAAAGCATGGGGGGATGGAGTGTTCAAACTGTAGATGTGAGCAGAGGTATCCATGATGAAGCAAAATAGATGCCGAAGGGACTGTGATCCCATGAGATGTTTGAACAGAGAGAGAGTTATGAAAACCCTTGCCCTCAGGGAGAGAAGACCTCTGTTCCCAGAGATAGATGATTGCAGAGATAGATGAAGAGAACAGCTCATCCTTAAAATAATACCCCATAAGTTTACATGGTCCATAAATGCAGCTGTGGGAAGGCTGTGAAAATGGGAGGAACTTCACGATTGCAGATCTTTTCCCGGGCAGCTGCTATTTGTGGAAATGAAAAGCCACAAGAGAACTGTTTCTTGTGGAGAAGTCTCCATGGCCTGGTGAGAGAAAGCTTCTCTCCCTACAAGAACTGATGAAAGACTATTGTAGAGTTAGTAACTGATTTAAAATCCCAGGTTTTATCTCTACGTTATCAGCTGGGAAAGAAAAGTTAGGTGAGGGGAGGAAAGGTGTTCTTAAGGTTTTATTCTGATTATTTTTATTCTTTTAGTTCTGTTAATAAAGTTTTCTTCATACTTTTTAAGTTTTGAGCCTGTTTTGTCCTCCTCCTAATCCATATCTCACAGCAAAAAATGAGTAAGTGCACTGGTGATTTTAGCCAGCGCTAAACGCACCACATTATTTGGTGCATTGGCCAGGAAACTGAAATCAGCAAATTTAAACCACTACAGTAATCAATAAACCAAGCTGCTTTTAAGAGAAATTGGTAAAATCAGTCTCTGTGCTTTTAGCTGAAAATTATTACCATGCAAGGCACTCTAGATATATAGAACCAAAATGGTGACTAGTAAACTTGTTTGGCATGTATCTTCTCATTTTTCAACTGGTCTGTTTGAGCATTATTAGTAACATATAATTGGTTGTAGAGTTTTATTCAGCAGGGGAACTGGATAGAGAATTGCAGTTTAGCTCAGACTCTTTGATAATATTTTCAAAAAACAAAGCAAAGCACCTTTGTAATCAAGATGCTTATGATGAGCTTGACTGATGCTTTTGAACTGCTTGTTTTTCCAGCTATGGATGGAAAAGCACCACTTGCTACTGGTGGTGATGATGATGACGATGATGAAGTTCCAGGTAAGAACAAGCATTCAGTGGAGGAAAAGGAAGTTAATTTTGCTGAGACATAATATATGCAGTATAAGATTGGGACAAGGACAGTAAGAGTATTGACTAATCATTCCTTTCAGTACCTGAAAGGGGGGCTGCAGGACATCTGGAGAGGGATATTTTTGTGAGGGCATGGAGTGACAGGATAAGGGGGAGCAGCTTTAAACTGAAACAGGGTAGATATGCATTAGATATTAATTAGATACTATTTAGATATTGTCCCTCTGTACTTGTCACTGGTGAGGCCACACCTTGAATACTGTGTCCAGTTTTGGACCCCTCCAAGAAAGACATTGAGGTGCTGGAGCATGTCCAGAGAAAGGCAATGGAGCTGGGGAAGGGTCTGAAACACAAGTCTTATGAGGAATGGCTGAGGGAGCTGGGGGGGGCTCAGCCTGGTGAAAAGGAGGCTCAAGGGTGATCCTATGACTCTCTACAAGTACCTGAAAGGAGGTTGTAGCAAGGTGGGGGTTGACATCTTCTCCCAGGTAGCAAGTGACAGGATGAGAGGAAACCGCCTCGAGCTGTGCCAAGGGAAGTTCAGGTTGAACATCAGAAAGAATTTCTTCACAGAAAGAGTGGTTAAGCATTGAAACAGGCTGCCCGGGGAAGTGGTGGAGTCCCCATCCCTGGAAGCGTTCAAGAAACTACTGGATGTGGCACTTAGTGCTCTGATCTAGTTGACAAGGTGGTGTTCAGTCAAAGGCTGGACCCAATGATCTTTGAAGTCTTTTTCAACCTGAATGATTCTGTAATTCTGTGATTAGGAAGAAATTCTTTACTGTGAGGGTGGTGAGGCACTGGCACAGGTTGCCCAGAGAAGCTGTTGCTGCCCCATCACTGGAAGTGTTCATGGTCATATTGGAAGGGGCTTGGAGTAACTTGGTCTAGTAAAAGGTGTCCCTGCCCATGTCTGGGTTGGAATGAGATGATCTTTAAGGTCCCTTCCAACTCAGGCCGTTCTGTGATTCTTTTATAGAATGTCTGTGGACATTGTTTTCAGATACCATATGAGACTTAGATGGATCATTGGTTTGAGCTAGCATTTTTGTCCCATGTAGGAATAATAGCTGTGGCTAAGATAATTATTTAATAGTCAATAAGAAGAGTGCTAAGAAACTGCCTTTTCAGTATCACTGCTCTGTTGTGGATATGGTGAAGTTAAATGCTCTTAGAATTGTGCTTTATAATTAACTATTTCAAACTTACTTGTTTTAATGAGAATGAACCATGAAACTCTTAAATGTTGTTTGGTTTGTATTTTATTAGCTGATTTTATTTTTTTTTTTGCCATTTAACCACTTAATATGACCTGGAACTTTTCTTTTGGGGGGGGGGAGGATGTGAGGGAATTGGCAAAGCTGAAGTAGGTCAAACTTGAATTTCAACATTTTTCTTTTTCTAGATCTTGTTGAAAACTTTGATGAAGCTTCAAAGAATGAAGCAAACTGAACTAAGCGACACTTTGTGAATAAAATTAAAACTTGAAAAAGCTACATGGAGCTGCTATTTTATATTATGACTGCTTTTATTTGATTTTATTCTGATTTCCTGATGAGATCTCAAGATGTGTAATATTTGGAAACTCCTGAACCTGCAGCTCTTCTTTAGTTATTTCTTGTACACAGTATTGTTTTTGTGGCCTAGTTTAACAAGCCTATGCTTTGAAATAAGTCAGATTGCTAATGAATCTCTACCTAGACACAAATTTTGAGCAACTTGTATACATGCAAAACCCCATCTTTAATGAACTTTGGCATACAATAAAGAATAAAAAATGAACTTTCTGGTGTGGCTTTTTGTCAGAAAAGCAAGAAAAATAAATTGACCATAACTATTAAGCAATCATAAAAGGTCTTGTTTTTTTTAGAGCATCTTCCTTTTTGCTCTGTTAGAAAACTGGCTTCTAAAAAAATTTTCAGTGCATAATGGAGCATTTAATACTTAATTGGTGAATTCCTAGTGTTTGTGTATTGAGAGACTGCCAGCTATTCACCAGTCTTCACAGAAGTAATTGTGAACGCCGTTTATTTCTATCTTTAGCACACCTTTTATAGGGTTTTACAGGGTCTGCGGGCAGAGCAAGCTGCTATTGGCTAACACACACAGTTTACATTTTTTCTCCTACACACAAGAATATTGTTTTGCTTTACTCTCTCTTCTGCATGAAGGTTTCAAGGACTTTAGCCTTTAATATTATGACTTATTTCAAAAGCTGGTTTGTGCACACAGGCCTTTACTAATATATAAAATATAGCAACAATTCCCCCTTTCTCTTTTTGCACAAACCAGGCTTTGGATAAGATAACATACAACTTAGACTGTCATCTCAGTTAACACTATAAGTAAAGTCCATCCCCCTTCTAGCACAAGAGACCTCAACCATCCAGTGATGCCCCAGCTGGCGAACCAACTTCCAATGGGGTCACTATCTTCTTTCAGGGCACGTAACCCATCCTGTAGCTGTTGTAGTTGCTTATGGATGGAAACTGAATGATCAGTAAGATTCAAACAGCACATGCCTTCAAATTCCTCACAACCATGTCCTTGCGCTAAGAGCAAAAAGTCAATTGCAGCTCAATATTATAATACTGCATGATGTACGCTACTCACATCGGCTGAAAGCTCACTTAACATTTTGGATGTTAAGTTCAATTCTTCCTTAGTCTAACAAGCGAGCCTTTTTGGAGTTGCTAGGCCTTAATTCATTCAGGCTTCGCTTTGACTGTTTGATGTTCTTCATTTTGCTAGCTATATTCAACAATTGATGTAAGCTTGGGTGGAACAAAGTTCGTTTCTTAAGATAACAGGGTCCTCTGTGGATTAGCAGGAATCTAATTCCATGCTCTATGTCCACAGATTAGGAATATGGAATTAGGTAATCGCTTTGGTAATTGTCCTGTGAGATTGCACCACAAATAAAGGCTTTACTTTCAATGGTAGTAATGAGATCAGCTATAGGGTTGACTGCAGCTCAGTGCTACATTACTTTGCTAGAATGACTTTTTGTCAGGGGTTCAAACATTATCCATCCACCTGAGGTATTGGTGGAACATAACAAATCTGATTCTTCTCAGGGTTGTAACATTGAGAACTTTGGTAACTTTTGCTTGCCAACAGGCTTCAAGTTGTCTTAATGTGAAGCCAACAGTGCGATTGCACTCTTGCAACATTGCCAATCGATTCAGTTGAGTCTCATTACTAATTAAACCTTTAAATGCTGGAGGATCCCATTCAGGGACTCCTATGAGACAGGTGCGAAAAGGATCTCCAGGTGTGGCTAGGCTCAAACACATTGACCTTTGGCCAGTTCAGTGTGCCAGAGTGACCCATATGTTCTGCTGCTTTTGGATGTTAGCAGACAGTTGGTTGGGACTATACACATCACAATTACCATAAGCAATTTGTTCCATGTAAATGACATCATATTTGCAAACTCACAGCTAAAACTTTAACGTTAAATGAACTTTCAAAGATGCTTACACTAGCTCTTGAAGGGGGAATACTTATACTTTATACTAACATAACAATTACTACACAGGCTAAACTCTTTATCTTAAACTATTATCTAACTACCTTTAACACACGTGCTCTGGTATATATGTAGTCTAAGCGTGAAAGCAATTTGCTGAAAGGGTAAACACACAACTACAATTTGCTTTATATACAGTTAAATGGAGTCTCTACACTTCTTAGATCTTCTACAGAATTTCTCTAACACGATTCAGTCCTGGAACATTCACTGCTCCCGTGATGTCAGCTGGCAGTTGATCGGTGAGTGAGGGCTTTGATGTTCAAGTTGTTCTTCAGATCCTTCTAAATCTTAAAACAAAGGATACCTGAAAAATTGGTAGAGACACAACATCATAATAACAACATAAAATTTCTGTTGGCAACTGTCTGTATAGTGTTCAGACACAACTGTGTCCTGACAGGTCCACTTCTGATCCATGTCTGGAGTACCAAGGCTGTGTGATGACATCTCTGTTCACTGGATCTCGTGTGTTCAGAGGCAGACAGCCTGGTCAGATGGACAGGTGACCTTTTTGAGCCTGCCAACAAAACACAGACACTTCTCTCCTTGAAGTTAATGAATTACACTAATCAAATGCTTTTAGGGCATCCATTTCCCCCGTTTTCTTAAAAAAAATAAAATGAGATGTACTTCTGTTATAAACATCAACATCAACACAAAACCATATACACAATTAATAAGAACTTATACCAGTTAAAAATCAATTAAATCATAAACATTATTAATAACATATGTAATATAAAACTACTATTAATTACTAAAACACTGCACCAGCATCCCATAGTTAGCAAACAAACAGAAACAATAAAATCAGTGAAGGATTGGATAATCACCTCCGGAAATGATTCTCCAAGCCCACTTCAAAATTGATCCAGCTGTCATATCAATAGGGTCAAATTGTTGAGTCAAAAAGTGACTCAAATACTGATTTGGTACAGAAAACATCTGGATCTGCTGGCAAACATTCCATCCAGGTAAAGTCAAGGCTTGGCCAGGGCCTTAGACTTTAAACTGGAAAGATGCCTCTTAACTCATTTCTAAAACAAGGTTCTCAATAGTAGCAGCTATGAGATGCTTACAGCACAGCAAACTGTTAAAATGCATTTGTACAAAGCAAATGATCAGGAGCCTTAGGTACCAGACCAATTAAACCATTCAGCAGTTGGTTTAATCTGAAGCCTCCCCCATGGCAGCTGATCCTCAGCAATGGTACATCTTAAAATTCTGGAAACACTGAAAAATAAGAAAGCTATAACAAACAAAACTGCAGAGATTGCAACAACCAATAGAACTCCCAGTGAAGTCAAGGGTGTCACAGACTGCATTCACTTCTATCCACAAACAGGTGTTCACCAGTGTTCCATCACTGCTGTTTCAGTTGTGGCTGTCTTCATCTCTCTAGGAAAATAACTATACTTTGCAGTTTAGACAAGTGTCTCCAATAAAACATAAAACAATTTAAATTAAACAATATTTAAACCTAACAATAATTATTTATAACAAAAGGAAATAACAAACTTAACCTTAAAAGAATGTCTAAGTTAGGAAACTTAACTTAAAAACATTCAAGCTTAAACATTATAAATCCTGACTTTTCTTAATTCTATTAACACTTAATCTATACTAAATAAAAACATAACTTAATCTTATTCTGTTACTACAAAAAAGCAACTAAAAGTTTGATATATACCTTTTAAACACAATATAACAGTAATATGGATTCACTATAGAGATTATAAAAATGTAACAAATCCATCACAATTCTATGTCATCAAGCTTTGAGAATAACCCACAATAACTGCAAATGTTACTAAAAATACTTATTCATAACAGGAATTTACCTAGTATATGCTTAAATTGGTTAGGATTTTAAAGTGCAATTTTTCTAGAGAAAAACCACAACAACACAGGATTTGGCAGGTTGCCATTTAGCTTTTGTAGCACTTTTCAAGAACATCAAGTCCAATATTTAAACTAAAACCCAAAATCCAAATTGGTGTATATGCAGTTATATGTGTTTTATATAACAAAAGAACTCACATCAAAATTACCTTATTAAAATTGTGGAAAAAACAAGCAAATAGATAATATATACTTTAACTTAACTTTGTCTTGTACAGTAAAGTTCACTTAACTAATTATTTTTTAAACCACAAATCTCTTTTGTAGATAACATTAATTGGAAGGTTTTCCTAGAAGCTGTAAATCATACCATGTTTTAACCTTGGGTTCTAAAACCAATTATTGCAAGGCAAGTTCTGTTAAACACTTTTTCTCTTTTTTTTTTTTTTTTTTTTTTTTTTTTAACCTTCAAAGAACCACAATAATTTCTCCAGTAAAACTCTAAAAACTGCAATTGCATAAATAAAATGATCCTAGTCACCCTAGGACAACTCATAATTACTTAAAACACAAAATTAACTCTAAAAGGGTATATAAAAACATTTTGAAAACCCAATAAATCATGACTTTTTAACAAACTGGGTACTATCCCAGTGCTTTGCCTTAGAGAGGGAGCGGGGGGGTGAACTGCCCACCCTGCTGCTGCTCTCTGCTCTTATCTTTCTTCACATTCTCTACATACTCTTGCAGAGAGGAAAAACGGAGAGAAAGAAAAAAAAAACCTCACAAAGTTAACTCTAACAAATGCAGTTTTTTCTCTCAATCTCTCTTGTTGTTCGCCGATAGAGGAAAAAAAGGCACGATTTTACAAAAGCAGGCGATGTTACACGAAAAGTCTCTCACGGCCAGGTGCTAACAACGGCAATCATTGCAGCTTATCAGCGTGGCCTTGGAACTTTTCTTGCACTGCTTCTACCCCGAGGGTGCCTTTGTTCTCTGCGTACCCACCTCAGTGCTCCCCCATGTCCCCCTGGTTTGGGTGGAAACCAGTCTAAATTTGGCTTCTTTTCTTCCAGGGTAGTAAAGATGGAACTTAAATAAGATTGTAGTGTTAAAAGTGACTCCAAAAATGAAGCAAATAGTTCCGAATGTATCACATCCTGCCATAACTGAACAGATTCTGTTCGTTGTTTCAGCGTTTGCTGTGGAACTTTTTTTTCATTATTTTCTTCTCTTTGACTCTCCCTCCCTCTCTCCAAGGGCAGCATAGATAGGAGTGCTTGCCCAACAGTGGGAGGTAAAGGCATCTGCCGCTGTGACGCAGGTAGAATTACGGGGCTCACAGCCTCAGCATATCTCGCTTTTCTGTTTTTTAAGGTATTAATTACAATCTGCCAAGTTCGACTGAGACACACACTGTCCTTGCTCTTTTTCGTGATTGCCGTTTCCCATATCAGAGCCGATATATCAGTCCGTTCTTGCACCGCAAAAAGCAGTGTGAGCACTGCAAAATGCCCATGACAATTAGCCCATATAATGAGCATATCCAGGTCTTTTTCCCGAGCTGCTTTGCCTCGTTTAACGAGGATGCTAAGAAGCAGTTTTTCTGCCGCCGCACATTCCGCTTCCATGCTAGCGGCAAACCGCAGGAGGGAAGGTTGTGACCCTTCTACTACGCCCCCGCCTCTTGGTCTCCCCCAGCAACCTGAATTTCCACGTCTAACCGCACTGCGTCTCACCACGCTCAGGCTGCCTATCTGATACCGATCCAAGGCAGCATCTATCTGCACTCAGATCCGCTCCACCAACCTCGGTCCAAGGCTCCGTCCCACCGTGCGTGGACCCACTGAATCCCCCCTGCCTGCAGGGTGTCCCTGTTCGGGCGCCAAATATTGAGAGACCGCCAGCTTATTCACCAGTCTTCACAGAAGTAATCGTGAGCACCGTTTATTTCTATCTTTAGCACACCTTTTATAGGGTTCTACAGGGTCTGCGGGCAGAGCAAGCTACTATTGGCTAACACACACAGTTTACATTTTTTCTCCTACACACAAGGATATTGTTTTGCTTTACTCTCTCTTCTGCATGAAGGTTTCAAGGACTTTAGCCTTTAATATCATGACTTATTTCAAAGGCTGGTTTGTGCATACAGGCCTTTACTAATATATAAAATATATCAACAATGTCCCATTGAAAAATGAACGCGTGTAAGCGCGGGGCCTTACCCAGGACAACCAGTTGGAAGGGCAGGCTGGGCTCATACCGGTGGGCTTGCCGCAAAGACAGGGCCTCCTGGACCTTGGTGACGGATTCCCAGGCCTCCGGCGTGAGGGCGCGTGGTGAATCGAGGTCCTCGCTGCCACGGAGCAGGTTGAAGAGGGGCGCAAGGACTTCCATCGTTACCCGAAGCAGAGGGCGTATCCAGTTGATGGATCCGCAGAGCTGATGTAAGTCCCGCAGGGTCTTGGGGTCGTCTCTGATGGTCAGCTGCTGGGGCACGATGGTCCGCTCGCGGATCCGGAGTCCTAGGTAGGCCCAAGGGCAGGTGTGCTGGATCTTGTCTTCACGTATCTCAAATCCAGCATCTTCAATTGTCTGGATAGTTTTTTGTAAAGTCCGGTGCAGATAGTCATCGTCAGCAGCACAAACCAGGATGACATCCATGTAGTGGAGGATGACGGCATCTGGGAACAGGGTCCTCACAGGTGACAGAATGTGGGCCACGTACCATTGGCAGATGGTAGGAGAATTTTTCATCCCTTGGGGAAGGACTAGCCAATGGTATCTTTTTAAAGGTGCTTGTCTGTTTGGGGAGGGAACCAAGAATGCAAAGCTGGGGGCGTCCCGAGGATGGAGAGGTATGTTGAAAAAACAGTCCTTTATGTCAATGACAGCCAGCTTCCAATCCCGGGAGAGCATTGAAGGGGAGAGCATGCCAGGCTGAAGGGATCCCATGTCTTCAATGACATTGTTGATCTTCCGGAGGTCATGAAGGAGTCTCCATCTGTCCTTGCCTGGTTTGCGTAGGACAAAGACAGGGGAGTTCCAAGGGCTATTGGACTCAGTGATGTGGCCCTTGGCAAGCTGCTCTCCCACGAGGGCTTCCAGTGCGCGCAGTTTGGTCTCAGATAGGGGCCACTGATCAACCCACACTGGATGGTGCTGTTTTCAGGTGAGTTGGGGGATGGTAGGCGTGGCGTGCTTCTCAGTGACCCCCACTAAAAATCCCTGCTGGGAATACGCAGAGAAGCCCCCCATTGGGACAGGAGATCCCGTCCCCAGAGGGTGATTGGTGCTCTCACCACAAATAGCCTGATGGTTGCCATTTGTCCCTCAGGTCCTTCAATGACAATATTCCGTTTGCTCCTCATGGAAGCTGTCATCCCTCCAATTCCTGAAATCATGCCTGCCTCGGGTTGTAATTCCCAATTGTCTGGCCACTCGGAGCAGGCGATGATGGTAACATCTGCTCCAGTGTCTAGCATTCCTGGGCGCTGAATCCTTTCTCCATAACAAAACAGGCTGCAGTCCACGATGGGTTTGCTGGAGCCCACAACCTGAGTCCACATAGCACTGGGGTTGAGGGGAACCTGATCTGGGCAGTCACTAGGAAGTAAAAAGGCCTGTGCCACAGGAGTCTGTTCCTTTAAATAATAAGGAGGGTCTATGCAGGTCAGAGAGATGGAAATTTTATCTCCAGGGTATATAGTCTGAACCTCAGGAACAGTATGAATTTGTCCTGGAGAGTTGGTTGGATCCCCAAGTATTAAGATGTTGGAGGGACCGCCTGGTGGTCCACATTTCCCTGTGGGGATTTTGTAAACACAGTCACCCTTCATATGTAAAGAGAGTCTAGTTACCAGTTGACGCCGGGTTCCCATCTGAAGCGCTCCACCTGCTGGGCTTGATATCATGGTCCCCGTGGAGGCAGGATGGTGAGTTTGGCAGGAGGGGTGGAGTGGTGCGGCATTTGATTTGATGTCGAAGCGCGGGGCCGTTCTGCGCTCTGTTTGAAGTTTCCCGAACGCCAATTCTGTCTGGGTAGCTGTTGGTGGGCAGGTGGTTGTACAAAATGTCTCTCTGGACAGTCTTTGAAAAAATGTCCAGGCTTGCCACAATTAAAACAACGACTTGTATTGGGGTCTGCAGCATAAGCTCCAGATATCCCCTCTGCCACTCCTTTAGCCACTGCAAGTGCCACTGTATTCTCACTTGAGGCAGAGGAGTGTTTGGTGCAGGCTTCAATCATCTGATCTATGGTTGGTTCAAGGTCCAGTGGGAGGGCTCGCAAAACTGCTTTGCACTCCAGATTAGCATTGGCCATTGCTATTTTTACTAATAATTCCTTTTGCGCCTGAGGGCTCTCTATCTGCTTTTCAATGGCCACTTTTAACTTATCAATATACTTAATAAAAGACTCAGTTGCCCCTTGCTTAATATTGGTGAAGCACTGTGTTGGCACTTTATCATCAGGGGTAGTAAAAAGAGATATCTTAGCAGCATTAGCTATAGCCTGTAAGGCTGCTTCAGGCAGATCCTGGGCCTGATCTCGGGGCTTTTGGAAATCTCCTTCTCCTGCTAATTGCTCTAAAGTAAAATTAGGTCTGTTAGCATCTTTAGCATAAACATCTGTCAATTGCTTTAAATGTCTTTTCCACTGCCTCTCCCATAACGTACTCTGCTGGGGAGAGAAGGCAGTTCATAATATTCTTGATGTCATGCGGGACCATGATGTGGGCAGAGAAGGAGGCTTCCAGCAAGTGTTTAAAAAAATGTGAACCCCTGCCATGTTCCTCGGCAGCTTTACAAAGTTCCTGCAGTTCCCTATAGTGAAGGGATTCCCATGCGGCAACTTGTGCCCCTGCCCTGTCTCTCCTCATTATTACAGGAAAGGCAAGTATTTTTTGGGACAGAGCTGAGTTCCCCGCCCGTGTGGCTTCCCTCTGCACCTCAGCCCAGTGGTCTTCATACTCAGAATCTGAATAAGAAGATTCACTGCTCTCATCTCCTAGTGGAGATAGGGGGCTTTTGCTAGCAGCGCGGGGCCGGCTCAGGTGCCTAGAGCTGGCCCTTTTGTGGCTGGGTGGGGAAGCCGAGATGACCCCGCTCCGGCCGGAGCTGTCCCGACCTCCGGGGCACTGGGACCCTGGAGCAGGCACACCGCCGGGGGCGGGGCCCTGGCACAAAGGGGCGGGAGCGGGGTCCGCGACGGGGAGGGGATTCCTGATGGATGGGGCAGGGCCCGACACGGTTACACCCAACGACGCAGTGGGAGGGGAGGGGGAACAGAACGCGGCAGGAAGAGAAGGGGTGAAGGCGGGAAAGTGGCCATTTTGGGCATCGAGGGTGGGAAAACCGGGGTGGGAGTGGGACAAAATGGCGGGGCAGGCCACACTGCCAGCACCATCTGTGCTAACACTAGGAACTGGGGGGGACACAACTGGGTGTGAGAGCATGGGAGAGAGGTTAGAGGAAAGACCCAGAGCGGCATGGCCATTGCCACCCTGGTAAGGGTAGAGAGATGGTGGGGGGTGTCAGGGAGACGGCAGCAGCCCTGTGCCCGGGGGCAACGTCCACCCGCTGACTGGCTCTCAGATAGGGAAGAGGGTTTAGGTGGCACATGGAGAGGTTGACGGGGTTGGGGGGTTCAACTGGGGACCCAAAACTCCCTCTTTTTTTTCCCCTATTTTTCCAATGAGAAAATAATATTTTGAAACACAGGAAAAAATTTTGCAACAGAAAAATCTCCCTTAGCTTGAACTGTATATAACTTTCTTCCCACATTATCCAAAAAAATTCCCGATTTAGCAGAATCCGAATTAATCTTAAAATGTTTAAAAACTCAATGAATAAATCTCTTTAAATCCCCTTTAGAAAACTTAAAATTTCCCGCTTTTAGGGTGCTTACAACTTGGATATAAAAGTCCCTCTCAGGTGGGGTCAGCCTCGACATGGAGGACTGGTTCCCCATCCTTTTTCACTCCCCGCCCAGCAGTAAAACAGCAGAGAAAAAGAAAAAAGCCCGAAAAAACCCTTCACGGGATCGACTTACAACTTCTCTTCGGCAGATGCAGGCGGGTGAAAAAAAAAAGCTGCTGGGTGGGTGGTCACCTGGGTGGCCGGTCCTCAGGGGCTCTTCCTTGCCCCGGATGGTCAGCGAGGGTCCTGGTCACAGCCTCTTGGATCGCCTCTTGCTAAAACGCAAGGAAACTTCTTCGAGGGGCGGCGGCTCGAACAGCGGCTCGCCGCGCAGTTAAAGCTGCAGGCGGACGCTTCTTCAGGGCTCCTGTGAATGCCCCGCGTTGGGACGTCAGTTGTCATGGCGACGGAAAGCCTGGAGCGCTGCGACTTCTCTGGAGAAGCAGCCCTGAAAAGGGCTGGGCCAAAGCACGTGTGAGCAGCTTCGGGCAGGCGAGTGATTCCAGCTCAGCTCAGCGGCGGCGGGCAGGCGACACGGGAAGAAGGGACCGGAAAGCTGGTCCAGCGTTCCGCTAAGCACAAACCTTTATTCAGGCAGAGCTTTGGCGAAGGGAGCCAGGCAACAGCTAATCTGCCGAACAGGGGAAAACCCGGGATATTTATAGGGGAGGAGAGGGGCGGGGGGAACCCGAGATACCTGTATCGGGGTGGGACAGCAGGGGGGAACACCAATGGGGCACAATAGTTTAACACATCTAACTCAAAGATCCCTGGGAGTGATACATTGTGTCTCTCTTACAGAGAAATATCTTGTCTCTAGGGGAGAGCCAGGATCTCGGGCTCGGTGGGCTCCTCTGCACCCACAGCTCGCCGTTTATGATTTTCATGTGGTTGGTCACTGTGTGTTTTAGGCATGGTATTAAACTTGGGATCACTAAAGCTGGCTGTAAAATCTTCAGTGTGCAGGGGAATTCCTACCAGACAGGTAGACATAGGGTCTTTTGCTCCTGCAGTGGACAGGCAGATATTGTCTTGATGAAGTGTGTGTGCCAGGGTCACCCAGATGTTCTGTCATGGCTGAGGGACGATCGAGGCAGTGGTCAAGCTGCTCAGAGCGAGCAGGAGGATAGCTGAGGTAAGGCTCATCATGGGTTTGACTGTGAGGTAGGTTTTTTCTAAAAGGAAAGAAACAAACATTTTTAAAACATATTCACAGTCAATGTAAGCAGGTCAGAGAATAGCCAGAGGTTAGAAAGGTTTCTTCTTATTTTTCCCGGCAGCGTCTTCTTTTGGAAGGGACTGCCACTTGTCTCTCTTCTTCTGCTGGGGCTGGGTTTTGGGAACAAAAGGCTTTACCCATTTTTGAGGAATCCAGCGGGGGCCTGAAAGGGTGGATACACACGTGTAACCACACCCCCAGGTGACAAGTTCATAGGGACCCTTGGTTTGCCAAGTTTCAGGGTCCCTGATTAAAACCGGTGGATGCTGTGACAATTTAAACTGATCACCACTGTTAAAATGTCGAGTAACTGGAGGATTTATGTTTTCAAAAGAACAGTTCAGGAAATTGATAGTAAACATAGATTACAAAGCTTTTGCTGTGAAGACATCCACACTGTCCCACTACCTTGCCTGGCTAGGACTTGTTTGAGCATCTGGTGGGTACGCTCAATCACAGCTTGACCTGTGGGGGAGTGGGGGATGCCAGTTTTATGTTCCACTCCCCACTGCTGGACAAATTCTAGGAACTCCTTGGATTTATATGCTGGGCTATTATCTGTTTTAATTTCCTTAGGGATCCCCAGTACTGAAATGGCCTGTACTAAGTGTTGTTTGGCATGTACAGATTTTTCTCCTGCATGAGCAGAGGCATACACTGCTCCTGAGTATGTATCAATGCTCACGTGTACATACTTAAGGCGACCAAAACTGGGAATGTGAGTGATGTCTGTTTGCCACACCTCACAGCTTCCAAGGCCTCGGGGATTAACCCTGATGCCTAATGATGGCACTGCCTGGAGCTGGCAATTGGGACAGGTAGCCACAATGGCTTTAGCCTGACCCTGTGTCAGCTGGAACTTACGCATCAGAACTGGCACATTTTGATGGTATTGCTGGTGACTTAACTTTGCCTGTTGAAACACATCTGGGAGATGTGCCTTTTCGGCTGGGGCAGCAAGGGAATCAGCCTTCCAGTTTCCCTCAGCGATTTCACCTGGCAAATTGGAATGTGATCTTATATGCATCACATAGAAAGGATGTTCTCGATTTGAAATCAAATAAATCAGTTTTGAGAGTAACCTAAAGAGATGCTCGTTCTCAATGTCCTTGAGAACTGCCTGCTCCGCTCTGGACACCACTCCCACTATGTAGGCTGAATCAGTAACCAAATTAATAGGTTCTGAAAACTTCTCAAAGGCTCTCACGGCCGCAGCCAGTTCAGCTATCTGGGGTGATCCTTCCACAAACTCAACATCAGCTTCCCAAAGCTGAGTCTGTGGATTTCTCCAAGTCATCACCGACTTGTGAGAAGTTCCAGATGCATCAGTGAACACTGTGAGAGCTTTGAGTGGCCGTTGGCTCCTTTTCTCACAAGGAATGAGGTGGAATTCCTCATGAAACAATTTGTGTGATGGTGCATGGACCGAAATTTGCCCACTATAGCTATCCAGGGCAAACTGGAGGTTAGCATTGCTCTGCAGCAGGTGCTCAAACATCTCCTTGGTCAGTTTCTCGGGGGAGTGTTTGCCTTCTCCAGAGAGTCTGACTGGAAGGTGAATACACATAAGGTCACACCCTGCCAGTTCCCGCAGCCTTACCCTGGCCTTTTGGATCAGCTGAGCCATCAGCTCTTGTGGCTTGGTGATGGCTTTGGGTCGTTGATGGGAGAGGAAGACCCATTCTATTATTAAAAGTAGATCTCTCTGCCCCTCGGCCCACTGGAATATCAACCCATGTAAGTGTGGTAATTTCCCCAGGACAATAAATTTGAAAGGCAGCTCAGGTTTGAAGCAATGTGCCTGTTTTTCTCTCAAGGCTCTTTGTGCTTTTTCAATTGCAGTTTTTGCTTCTGGAGTCAGCTCCCTGGGAGACAGCAACTTTCTCTCCCTTTTCAATAAATTGAGCAGGGGGCTCAGGTCTTCATTAGTGAGACCTAGCCAGGGTCGGACCCAGTTTAGTGACCCGCATAGGGAATGGAGATCTGCTAGAGTTTTAGGATTGCCAATAATTTCTAATTTCTGTGGAACAACAGTCCGTTTACTTATCTCCAAGCCCAAGTATTTCCAAGGCGGCATCATTTGAACCTGGTCTTCCTGCAATTGGAATCCAGCAGAGGTTAAAACTTTAACCACTCGGTCAAGGGTGTCTTGCAGCATATTGTTATTGGGACAGCACACTAACACATCATCCATATAATGCAAAATGATGGCATCTCTTTTTTCAGCATGCACTGGGCACAGCAAAGACTCCACATACCACTGGCAGATGAAGGGGCTCGCTTTCATCCCCTGAGGTAATACTGTCCAGTGGTACCCTTTCATTGGGGCTTCTCAGTTAATTGTGGGAATGGAAAAGGCAAACCGTGGCACATCAGCTGGGTGCAGGGGAATTTGAAAAAAAGTCTTTAATATCCAGTACTGCTAGTAGCCAATTTTGTGGTAACATAGTTGGGGATGGCATACCCTTCTGAACAGACCCCATGTCCTCTATTTTTTAATTTATTTCTCTCAAATCCTGAAGGAGGCGCCACTTATCCTTCCCTGGCTTTTTTATCACAAATACTGGGGAATTCCAAGGGCTGGTTGTTTCTACTATGTGTCCTTTGGCCAATTCTTCTTCTACCTATTTTTCTAGCGCCCTGCGTTTCTGTCTGCTGAGAGGCCACTGGTTCACCCAAATTGGATTATTATCTAGCCAAGATAGCTTTTGGACAGGATGCTCAACAGTGGCCCCTTCTAAAAATCCTGGAGGGTCTCCAGAATTGTTAATTTTACTCCCCATTGGGGCATGGTGTCTCTCCCCCACAGGGGGCACTTGTAGTCAGTAACAAAAGGTCGGACACTAGCCAGTCTTCCATCCGGGCCTTCAATCTGAACAATAGCTTTAGAGATTTTTGCCAGTTTCACCCCTCTGATACCCTGTATTTTGCCTGTCATGGGTTGCAGTTCCCAATGGGAGGGTGACACCTTTTCAGGTATGATAGTCACATCTGCCCCAGTGTCAATTAACCCTTCTACATGGAGATGTTCTGATTTATGTGTTAGGTTACACCCCATAATGGGTTTGTCTTCACCCACCACTTCTGCCCAGTATACTCCTGGTGCTTTGTCATCTACTGGGACTTCTGTTGGAACAGGGATCACTTGGGCTATTATCTGCTATTTGGCTACACAGAAGGGTGGTTGAGGACATTTTGCTAAGAGAGTGAGGTGTGTTAGGTCTCCCTTAATTGTCATGGGAGCTACCTCAATCTCTATTGGTGTGTGTGCTGTGTCTCCAATAACAAAATACCTACTATCCAGTCCTTCCAGGTCTTGTGAATTGTTCTGCAAGTCCACTCCAACGACAGTCCAACGATTAGGTCTGAAACAAAAAGCTTTAGCAGTTACAAGTCTGAATCGCTTTTGCGGTTGCCAGACCTTATTAGGCATGCGTTCCCCACAATTATGTTTCTGCAGTCTCCCACCCCGCTCCCTTTCCTCCCTTTTTTTTCCCATTAAAATAGAGTCTTTTTCCTGTTTCAGGTCTGTCATATTTATGTTCTCACGTCTGGCAGCACAGAGCTTTAAACTGGGGTTTTTTGTTGATTGGCCACAGTTTTTTTCTGGTGTTTCCCTTGTTGTTGGGTTTGAGGACAGTTCCTTGCGAAATGTCCTGGCTGCTTGCACTGGAAACAGATGATGTGCTGCAGCTGTTCTGGTGACATCTGTGGCCTGTTCATTCCTGGTGTCACTGCTGCCACTGTCCTTGGGTTGCCTGGTTTGTTGTTGTGTACACTGTACAAATCTGCTTTCTTGGCACACACCTCAATCATATCTCCTATGGTGAGTGGAGGATTAATAGGTAGAGTCAGAATCACTCTATGACAAGCCTCATCGGCATTTCTTTGGGCCATTTCTTTAAGCAGTTCATCTGGGCCACTGGTTCTTTGACTTGTCTCTGTATCTGCAGTCTAAGTCGGTCTACAAACTGCAAGAAACTCTCGGATGGAAGCTGATTAATATTAACATAACTGACTTGAATATCGACTGTTGGTAACTGGTTAAAAATGTTTTCAGCTACATCACAAACTTTATCTGCAATAAACTTCGTTAATACTCTCACTTGATCTGCAGGATTAACTCCAATTTCCCTCTCCACATAAATGTTCTAAAGTGATTTCATTGTTCTCTGTATAATGTGCATTTTGATTACTTTGCTTGAGTTCAGCTAGGAGTTTTGTTAAAGATTTTTTCCATAAGCTTTCCCAAAGATCATATTCAGAGGGAGTTAGCAGACATCAAAATAAATCTTTAAGATCTGCAGGAATTAAATCCTGTGATTTCAATGTAGTTCTTATTATTCCCCTCAAGACCTCGTTATCACGACCAAAATCATTCTTTATTTTACAAATATCTTTGATTACTTGGTAATTGAAAGGTTGATGTTGTAATCGCATTGCTCCTCTGCTGCTATTGTATACTACAGGAGCAGCTGTTAGCATAACTTCATCTTCCCCAGGGCTGGTATTCCCTGGGTTTTCCTGCCTACACCCCCCCACGCCAGGCTCTAGGGGCCCCATTCCCTCACTGGGCCTGGGGAGAGACCCAGCTCCTCCCCTGCAGGAGCTGGGCAAGGGCCCGCAACCCTCCCCCAGGGAGCAGGGCTGGGACACCCCTCTCCCTGCCCCTCTGCAGGAGCAAAGGGTGTAACTCTCTCTCTCCCCGCCCCTCCTCCCTGGGAGATGGGGCGGAAGGATAAGGGATAGGGTTACAGCCTCGGGGGGCAGGGTCATAGGGTGGGGCCAAGCAGAGCTGGGGGGTGGTGCAGGGTGGAGGAATGTCTGAGGGAAGAAAGGGATTGTGATAAGGGTTGTGAGCAAGAACTGGTGGGTGGAAGGGATTATGGGTAGGAGAAAGGGGATACACAGGAGAATTCACCATGTGGCCAGGTAACACGTGGCTGGTGCCATCTTGGCTCTCAGCCACATGGGGATAGGAGGGTACATTTTCTTTAACACTGGGAAAAGAAGGGTATAGAGAGGGAGTCTTGATGGCTTGTGAACCATCAGAACTGGGTGGCTGAGAGAGAGACACGGGACTAGAATTTGTATTGTTTGTCCCAGGTACCCCTTTCAGTGGAGGAACAGAGGTTTTGGGAGAAAGGTTAGGGGAATTAGGTGGAGACTGCAGTGCCCATTTGTCTTTCATTTTTATTTCTCTGTTAACCAATTCTTTTCGAATTAAAAGAAAAACCGTGAGGAATTTCAAAGCCGATTTGTCTCCTCCTATTTTTAAGGTTGATAAATTTCCAATTTCGTCCCAGGCTGTTACTGAGTCTAATCACAACAAGTCGATCTGTTCACTTTGCTGAGTCAAATATGATACAAACTGTTTTAACTTAATTTTTGAATTTTTTACATCTGTGGTTTTTAAAAAATCCTGTATTTTTTGTGTATGACTCCTTTCTTGTATGGAGGGCTGCGAACCCATTCTGGAAGTTAAGGCAGCTCTGCACACAATTTGTTTATTTTCCTTACCACAGAAAGCAAATCTGGCACCACAAGGATTACAATTGAACTCACACTGGTACGGGCAACCGGGAGAATTCCTTCTCCTCCCCTCTCTGCCCGCGACTGGGGGAACCCCACCGCTTTGCACGTGGCTGAGCCCGGGAGAATTTCCTCTCCTCCCCTCTCTGCCCACGGCTGGGAGAAGCCCACCGCTTTGCACGTGGCAGAGCCTGGGATGGCTGCCGCTTGGAAGGGGTTTCACAGGAGCACAGTCCCCCAAGGTCTGTTTCACTCACCCCACCCCGGCCCAGTGTCAGAGTTAATCTTACCTCGTTCTGTTGTTTCTGGTGGTGGAAAGACACCCGTTGCCCTGGAATTGGTCTGCTGGTGCTGGAGGATTATCGACTCCTTTTGGAAACTTTTTTTGCTGTATTTTAAACGGCATCCAAAAGTCTCCAAAGAACGGCTGGCCCTGGCTATAATTAGCCTTTGAACGTGGGCTTGTTCAGCCCGACGGCTGGGCACCACTCTGTTGCAATCTGCTCCTGGGGGACCCCTCTGTTCTACCCCCCGTGGTGAGAGTCCTGCTCTTCACGGAACATGGGCGGGGGAGAGGTCCTGGAATAGATACAACACGGACTAAAAGTATCTAGACACAGGAGGCCCAAACTTGCTTGGAATAATCCCAGGTTTATTGTCTGTCATCCATCCAGGGCAAGAAAGAGACCGAAATGCCCTGGGTCTTATCTCTTATACTAGGGGCCGGGAGTGATCAGGGGACACTAGGAAGTTACAGCCAATGGGACAGGGGAAGGGGAAAAGGTTTTCAGGTAGGGACTAACATTACACAGACTGAGGGTGAGTTTTACCCTTGGAATATACCATGATTTTTAGATGCACTACAACATCTGATCCCCCTGAAGGAACCTCTAAGACAGATGCACAGAGAAAGAATGATAACCAGGCTTAGAGGGGCCCTGCCTCTAGCCAGGTAGAGGCTAAGGAAAACCATGTCTTTTGGACTTTGTGGATTTTTTGGCCTGGCACATCAGAACCACAAAAATATGAAGCTTTGGTTGACACTGGTGCACGTGCACATTAATCCCATCAAGACATGTAGGGACAGAATCTGTTTCTATTGCTGGCGTGACAGGGGGATCACGGGACTTTACTTTGGTGGAAGCTGATATGAGCCTGACTGGAAAAGAGTGGAAAAAACACCCCATTGTGACTGGCCCAGAGGCCGCATGCATTTTGGGCATAGACTTCCTCCGAAGCGGGTATTTCAAGGACTCAAAGGGACTCAAGTGGGCATTTGGGATAGCAGCTGTGGAGGCAGAAGGCAACAAACAATTAAACATCTTGCCTGGACTATCAGAGAACCCATCTACAGTAAGACTTTTGAAGGGGGAAGTACAACAAGTACCAATTGGCACCTCTACAGTGCACTGCCAGCAGTATCGGACAAATTGAGATGATGTGATCCCCATCCATAAGATGATCCGTGAGCTGGAGAGCCAAAGGGTGGTCAGCAAAACCGACTCACCCTTCAACAGCCCCATTTGGCCTGTGCACAAATCTGAAGGAGAATGGAGATTGACTGTGAACTATTGTGCCTTGAATGAAATGACTCCACCACTAAGCGCTGCTGTGCCGGACATATTGGAGCTCCAGTACGAGCTGGAGTCCAAAGCAGCAAAGTGGTATGCCACTACTGACATTGCCAATGCATTTTTCTCTATTCCTTTGGCAGCAGAATGCAAGCCTCACTTTGCCTTCACCTGGAACGGTGTGCAGTGCACCTGGAACCGACTGCCCCAGGGGTAGAAGCACAGTTCCACCATCTGCCATAGACTAATTCAGACTGCACTAGAAAAAGGTGAGGCTCCAAAACATCTGCAGTACATTGATGACATCATTGTGTGGGGGAATACAGCTGCAGAAGTCTTTGAGAAAAGAGAAAAAAATCATCCAGATTCTCATGGAAGCCAGTTTTGACATCAAGAAGAGCAAAGTTAAGGAACCTGCTCGAGAGATACAGTTCCTGGGAGTAAAATGGCAAGATGGACGGTGTCAGATTCCCACCGATGTCATCAACAAGATCATAGCAATGTCTCCACCAGCCAGCAAGAAGGAAACACAAGCTTTCTTAGGTGCCATAAGTTTTTTGAGAATTCATATTCCTTATTGTAGTGCATTTAAAAATTATGGTATGTCCCAAGGGAAGAACTCATCCTTAGTTTTGTATAATGTTAGTCCCTACCTAAACCCCCCTTTCCCTTCCCCTGTCCCATTGGCTGTAACTCTCCTGTATCTTTTACCACCCCCTCCCCCCTAGTATAAGAGATAAAACCCAGGGCATCTCGGTCTCTTTCTTGCCCCTGGGTGAGCCACATACAATAAACCTGGGATCTCATTAGGCAAGTCTGAGCCTCCTGTGTCTAAGATACTTTGAGTCCATATTGTATATATTCTGAGACCCCTTCCCTACCCGTGTTCTGTGAAGGGAAGGCACATCTCCGTGGGGGGTGAGAATGAAGGGGTTCTCAGAGTAAATACAGCAGAGTGGCGACCTAGTGTTTAGGGCTGAAAAAAAAAAAAAAAAAAAAAAAAGCCCACCTTAAAAGGCTGAAAATAGCCAGGGCCAGTCGCTCTTTGAAAACTTTTGAATGCTGTTTAAAATACAGCCAAAAAGCTTTCAAAAGGAATCGATAACCCCTCGAGCAACAGCAGGACCGATTCCAGGACAACGGGTATTTTTTCCACCGCCAGAAACAACAGAACAGGGTAAGCAAACTCCAACACCAGGCACAGGCGAGGTGCAGCGAGATTCCCCCTGGGCTGAGGTTATGACGAGCTGCACGTCTCTCAGGTATCCCTCCGTGGAAGTCGGGAGCGGAGCGACCGCCCTGAAGCCCTGAATCCGAGCAGGGGGTGGCCCTGGGGGTTGTGCAGCGGCAGGGGGACCCCTACCCACGCAGCGGCTGTGCCAGAATGGCTGGCAAACAAAAAATCTGCCTTGTGCAGAGTGGGGGGGAGAGAGAAATCCCCTGTAAAGTCGGCTGAGTGCAGCCAGCTGGGGGAGGGGGTGCTGCAGCCCCTGATTCCAGCCCTGGGCCGTGTGTAGCCAGCGGGGGGAGGAAGACATCCCTCTGCAGCCTGAGCCAGAGGTGGGGGAGGTGAATTCTCTCCCGTTGCTAAAGCTAGCTGCAGAGTTTCAGCAAGTTACTGTAATCCTTGTGGTGCTGTTATAAATACAAAGGCAAATTTAGGTTAAATAAAAGAACCGTTTATTATAAAACAATTTTTATAATAAAAATAAACAACGAGGAAAAACCACAATAAAATAAACAGCGCAGCGCTGGGTGGACAGGGGTCTATACCCAAAGGTATAGGTGTTCCCAAATCCACGAAGGAGGGTAGACTGTCCGGGGGTTTTTATAGGGATTTTGTGTCCTGAGGCCAAAACTCTGAGCAGTTACTGTTCAACAAAGAGTTTAGATGTCTGGTTGAATGAATTTCCTGGAACCGTGGAACTGAATCAATAGACGACTGGGCAGAGTCCTCTCGTATGTAAAAGTTCTGAGTGCTTCTTGATTGTATCTTCGGTTTGGGCTCTCAGAGTGAAGTATCCAAGTCCGGTGTGGAGTCGACAGATATCTCGGCTGGGCTTCCACTTATTGTCCGGCCTGATTGCATCTTCAGTCGGGGTTTGCAGGGAGGGGTGCCCAGGTGCGGTGTGGAGTCGATGGCCATCTCGGCCTGGCTCCTTTCTTTGTTTAGCTTAATCGTTCGTGTCCTGCTTTTTCTTTCAGGCTGATGAACGTCGCCTAGGGTCGTTACCGCCTGAATGGGTAGTTACTGCTGGGTTTGGGGAAATTCTTCGGCCACACTATATTTTATATACTTTTTACATTGTTACAAATCTAGTTATATACTTATTTATTCTTTCACGAATTTTTTATCCAAGGTTACATTTATCACAGTCCCCCGCCTAATAATTTATCACATTTAAAATTCGTGTTATTTCATTCATTTCTAGTGAGGGAGATCTGCGTAGTTTTAACTATATTTGTCTTATTCCCAGTCTGTAAGTGAATTCTCACAGTATTCTTGAGAAGGTTTGTTTTTATTTTCAAATTTCTTTAAGGCTTCAACTGCCTTCTGGTTCTCTCTTTTCTCCTCTAACTTCATTAGTTTAGAGAAAAGAGTGGGTTTCCCTGGTGCTTTTTCTGGGTCAATTGGAAGAGTGGCAATTTGCATTCCTTGCACAACAGAATGAATCAACCTGATGAAGCAAGGAATCAAACACGGGAGAAAGATGATTCCGGCAATTGAACAAGATATAAAGAACACTAACTTTTTCCACCAAGCCCCCTGTCCAAATATCTGGTCCCACCAGGAGGCTTGCAGAATTGAGTTCCATTTTTGAACTGGCACATGTGCTACCTTTTTTATTTCGGCAGCTAGTCCTTTTATTGTCTCTCCATAATCATCTATTTCCATGCAACACTCGGATTCATTGTATTTACCGCATACTCCTCCTTCCTCGGCTAACAAATAATCGAGAGCTAATCTGTTTTGGTACACAAAGGCTCTCATTTGTGAATGTTGCTTCGCTAGGAGTTCTAGGGCCTCTGAGGTGTGGTTGGAAACCACTTCTACTACCGCTTGTAACCTGATAAGTCTGTTGAGAAGGTAAATGGGAGTCCTGTAACCCCAACTGCCATCGTTTGCCCAAGTGGCAGGCCCATAATACTTAATGATCCTTTCGGCAGGCCATTCTTCTTCTTTCCATTTCTGACTGCCTCCTGCCATGGGTGGTTCCCGTTTTAATTCCCTTTTTTGTCTATTTAATGTTTCAAAGAGGGGAGCTCCCAGCAATTTACTTTCTGTTCTGGGTAGAGTAAAGAAAAAGGGTCTAATTATTCCGAGAGTGCAAGACCCCTTCCATTTCTTAGGTAGTTCACTATATGCTTTTTTGCCACATAACCAGTAAATGCCATCGGGAGCTTCCCAGCCTTTGTTTGTTCTTGCCGGATTATCCCAATATTCTTTCAGGCCTTCTAGTGCTTGGAAGGGATTGGCCCCGGAGCTTTTGTACCAACATAGTTCAATTATTTCAACCCATTCGCAGTGATTACCCCGGGTGCGACTCCAATAGCCCGTGGGTGGTTCAGGTTGCCAAGTTTTTGATTTACTGTCAGAATTCACTGTGAGTGTGCTTACACACGGGGTATAGCCTACTAAATCAGTGAATTCTTTTCCTTCTCTGCTAATGCAGACGGTACTGATTATCCTTTGGTCTATAACCCATCCCTCTGGTCTTCGTTTTGTTTTTGACATTTTAGAGCCTTCCCATTTTAGGAGTTGCTCTGGGGTGAGTCCCTCTCCCTTCCAAGGCCACCTTTCAGCCGACTTTAAACCGCCACAGATCCAACAGTTAGATAGACCTAATTCTGTGGCTATTTCTTGCATTAGGTCTATGAAAAGATTCTGGTTGGGGGCTGGCAATCCCCAATTGCTGTATTGTCTCTCTAATTGCTCATAGTGCTCACTAAGAGAGTTAAGCCTCTCTTGTTCTAGTCTCTTTTTCCGAATTTCCACTTCTCGCCTCTTTAATTCTAGGGTTAGTTGTTTTATTTTGTTTTCAGGGTCCATCCCTTCCTCATCTCTGGAGAAGCAGAACACTTGGTCGAATTGCAAACATACTCGGTCATCATCACTTTTTAACAAATCAAGAATTATCGGTTCATTACTAAAGGAGGATTTCTCTTCATGTTTTAAATTTTTACCTTCCCAATACACTTTCCCCCCTATGGTACACATTTTTAAGTTTGCTTTATTGTAACATAAAGGGTTGACTTTATAATATGCTAAAAAGGTGGATTGTCTTTTTCCTTCTATCCAGACAGTTTTGTTACATTGGCTGCAGATTGGAATTGGAGGAAGCATTCCCACTTCTCTCTTATACCTGAAGTGGGTAGCTTTAGTTTTTCTTCTCATAGGAGTTTTAGACTGCCCGTCCTTAAAACTTGCCCTTGAGTGATAACACCAGACCTCCCCCTTTAGTTCACAGAGATTATACCGAGTGCCGTTGGATAAACAAAACCCCTTTTGTTGTTCTGGAGGACAGTCAATTATTCGTCCGGCATCTGTGGCAGTCTGACACTGCTCACACTTCCCTAGGGGACGCTCCCCTAGAGGTACCTCGGGACTCATTCCCTTGGTCAAGCACATGGCTAGATTCAGGACTATCAGGATTCCCCACCGGTGTATCCCTCTGCCTTGCCCTTCGCCCATATAAAAATATACGGCGGGGATTACCATCTTCTCGGCAGCAAGGATATTCTTCAGGGGCCCTTGTAGTCCTTATGGCGTACCTTCTTTTGAAAGCAGCCCACCGAGACGACTTAATCGTGTCTGTCCTGCACGGTACCTTTACTGTCTTTCGGCACTCGATTTCCAAAGCTTCTGCCTTGGAGTCTAGCTTCCCCCTTACCCCTTTTTGAAAAAGTAGGAACCACTCAGGAGAGTCGAGTTCTAACAACCCCGCCCTAGTGGCAAGTATTAAGAGACGGCTAGTCAAATCCTGTTCTTTTTCTAGACACTTTGTACACAATCCCTTAGGTTTGTACCCTCCCCAACAGTGGGTTACCCAAATCTGGTTACAATAAGCGCACTTAAAATGTATAAACGGAAAACAATCACACTCAGGGTTGATACAACTTATCTGGTCGTCACTGGTCATTTGTGGTGACGCTGAAGCCTAATTTTCAGTTCTCCTGGAGGGGTGGTGACTTTCCACTTGGAGGTGTCGTATTCCTTTACTTTTTTTACTCGAGATGAGTGTGTCCAACCTGTTTCTGCGGTCCGGACAGCTGTGTCTGTGGTCAGGAGAACCAGGAAAGGTCCTTCCCAATGGGGGATGAGGGGAAGCTCCTTCCAAGCTTTGACGAGGACTTTATCCCCAGGCTGTATCTGGTGTATTGCGAATCCCAGAGTGGCGCTTTGGGGGATCAGTCCTCGTATTCGCAATTCCTGTAAATTTTTGTTGATAGCAATGAGATATGGTTGTATTTGCACATCCTCCACTTGAGGGTGTCCTACTGGCATTCCATGTTTGTATGGCATCCCATACAACATTTCAAAAGGGGACAGACCCATTTCAGAATGGGGCATTGTTCTAATATTTAGCAAAGCAAGGGGGAGACACTTAATCCATGACATTTTTGTCTCTATCATGAGTTTAGACAATTGGGATTTAAGTGTTTGGTTCATTCTTTCCACCTGCCCTGAACTCTGAGGATGCCAGGGAGTGTGGTATTGCCACCTAATACCCAGGGCCTCTGAAATTTGTTTTATAATTTTTGAAGTGAAATGAGTTCCTTGATCCGAATCAATACAATCCACTATCCCATACCTAGGGATGATTTCTTCTAATAGAATTTTTGATACTGTTTGGGCTGTAGCCCTTGCCCTGGGAAAGGCTTCTACCCAGTGTGTTAGTTTGTCAACTATTACTAATAAGAATTTATATCTACCGATTTTTGGTAATTCGGTGAAGTCCACCTGGATCCTCTCAAATGGTCTGTATGAGAGAGGACGCCCTCCCCAAACAGTTTGTTTGGAGTTGGATTTATTCACTTTTTGGCAAACCACACACCCTTGTACCTCTTGCTTGGCAATTTCAAAAATCCCCTTGCACCCGAAAAATTTCAGGAACTGATCGGCCAGTGCCCGAGTTCCCCAATGGGTCTGTTTGTGTAGTCTTTGTAATACTCTCCTTGCCACTCCCTTCGGGATTAGTTCCCTCCCATCAGGTAACCACCATTTTCCCTGTTTCATGACTCCCCCTATTTTCTTGAATTCTTCAATCTCTTTCTCTGAAGGGAGCATGGGGATTTCAGGTGATTCCTCCGGAGTCACCTCGGGAATACTTACGGTGAGCAGAGCTGCTCGTTTTGCCTCTTTATCGGCTAGGTTGTTACCTCGGGTTTGAAACTGCAACCCTGTCTGGTGTCCTTTTACATGGACAACTGATATTTCTTTCGGTTCTCGGACAGCCTCTAGAATCTGTCGGATTATTTCCCCATGAATTAGGTCTTTTCCTTTAGTATTTATCAGACCTCTTTCTTCCCAAATTTTCCCAAAAGTGTGTACCACACCGAAAGCATACCGTGAATCTGTGTATATGGTCCCTCTCCTTCCTTTCAACCTCCGGAGGGCTCTCAGGAGAGCATAGAGCTCACAAGCTTGTGCAGACCAGCTTGCTTTCAAAGGACCAGATTCTACAACCTCCCCGGATGCACCATTTATTATCGCATATCCTGATTTTCTTTTTCCCTCAATAATTTTCGAAGATCCATCTACAAACCACTTCTCTCCCCCTTCCAACTCCTGATCCTCTAAGTCCGGTCTTATTCTGGTCTGCAGCTCCACGATCTCAGTACAATCATGTAATAATTTTTCTGGAGGTTCACCAAACAGGAACTGAGCAGGATTTTGTGTAGAAGTGGTTTTTAATTCTAAACCAGGTGAGCTGATTAAAATGGCTTCATATTTCAGAAGCCTCGAATTAGTCAGCCACTTCTCTGCTTTTTGTTGCAATATGTTTCTCACATCGTGGGGAGTGTAAACTACCAGGGGAGCCCCAAAAGTTATTTTCTTCGCTTCTCCCACTAACAGAGCCACTGCTACAATTGCCTGTAAACACGTAGGCCAACCCCGACTGACTGGATCTAAGATTTTTGAAAGAAACCCTATAGGCTTCCTTTTGCCTGCCCATTCCTGAGTCAGGACTCCCTGTGCTGTTTGCCCACTCACATCCACAAACAACTGGAATTCTTTATTTGTATCTGGTAGAGTTAGTACCGGGGCAGTCATAAGAACAGTTTTCAATTTCTGGAAATTAGACTCATCCTGTTCAGTCCACTTCAGCCTGTCAGTGTTTAATCTTTCATACAAAAACTTCACTTTTTCACTGAAACCCTCAATCCACTGCCTGCAATATCCCAAGAGCCCTAGAATTTGTCTAATTTGCCTTTTTGTTTTTGGTGCAGGCAATGCAAGGATGCCTGCTACCCTCTCTGGGTCCAATTTTTTTTTCCCTTGAGATATCCAATGTCCGAGGTATTTTATTTCAGGCTCTGTGAATTGCAGCTTGGATTTTGAGACTTTCAAACCTTTCTTTCCTAGAAAGTTTAACAAGGCAATCGTGCTTTTCCTCACGCTCTCTTCAGTCGGTCCAGCTATTAGCAAGTCATCTACATACTGCAAAAGCTTTGTCCTGTCCTCAAGAGCAAATTGGGTTAACATTTGTTCTAAAGCTTGTCCGAAAAGGTTCGGAGACTCCACAAACCCCTGGGGGAGGACCGTCCACCTTAGCTGTTGCTTACGGTTTGTATCTGGGTCCTCCCACTGAAATGCAAAATAATCTCTACTCCTTTCATCCAGAGGGCAAGTCCAAAAAGCATCTTTCAAATCAATCACACTATACCACACATCTTCTGGTGAGAGTCTATTTAGTAAAGTATAGGGGTTGGCCACCACCGGGAATCTAGTCCGGGTCCTAGCGTTTACCGCTCGTAGGTCCTGGACCAATCGGAAGCTGCCATCCGTCTTCTTTACAGCCAGGATGGGGGTGTTGTGTTGAGACATGCAAGGTTCTAAAGTACCCCCTTTTAGGAGGTCATCAATTATTTGTTTCAACCCCCTTCTCCCCTCCATCGGGATGGGATATTGTTTAACCCTTATAGGGTCCTCAGAGTTCTCGATTTCTATTTTGATAGGTTTGATATCTAGCTTTCCTACCTCTCCCTTTGAATGCCATACTTCAGGGTTTATTTTCTCCTCATCTTTAGGAGTCAACTTAAATATTTTCACCACCAATTCAGAATTTTTAATCATGATATTAATTCTTAAAGCGACAATCATGTCCCTTCCCAACAAATTGTAATCTGCTTCTTCCACTAATAGTAAATTCCCTAAGCAAATTTTATTTTCAGATTCTATTTCCACATCTTTTATTACAGGCACTTCAAAGGGGTCTCCCTTTGCACCGATTACAAAAACTTTTTCTCTGCTAGCCACACATCCGTATGGCAATTTCTGCAGGGTACTTCTCTCTGCCCCAGTATCCACAAGAAAACTTACCTCCTGTCGTTGGGGGCCCACTTTTAATTTTATCAAGGGCTCCTTGGATGTTCCGGTCCCCAAATTAAAGAGCCCCTGACACCCCTAATCCTCCTGAAAAATTTTCTCATCTTTTATTCTTTGTCTACAATTCCGCTGAACGTGTCCTACCTTTTTACAGTAGTAGCATTCAGGGGGTTCTCTCCGTGGGGCCGGGGCTGCCCGGTGAGAACCTCAACTTTTTCCGGGTAGTGTTTTAAACTTACCCTGCATCTGCTCTTGTTTCTGGACCTCTTTCACTGCAGTTACTAAAACCTTAGCTTGCAATTTCTGCTTCTCATCTTCTCTCCTCATGTATACTTTTTTGAGCTTCCCTTAGGAGCTCCTGGAGGCTTTTATCTTGCCACCCCTCGATCTTTTCTAATTTTCTCCTAATGTCCTCCCAAGATTTAGCAACGAATTGTGTTTTTAACAGAACCTCCCCCACAGGAGAGTTCGGGTCAGTCCCAGAGTAAATCTGTAAACTTCGCCGTAATCTCTCGATCCATTCAGTGGGTGGTTCCTCTTTCCCTTGACACTCTCCAAAAACTTTGCTAATATTCTGGCCCCTAGGGACCGCTTCTCTTATACCTTGTACAATTATGCTCCTTAAATCCATCATGTTCCGTCTGCCTTCCTCCGTCTGTGCATTCCAGCTCGGGCTTACACTAGGCCATTTCTGGTTACCTGGCGTCCCCTGTGGATTGCGTCTGTCCCAGTCTCTGATACCGGCTTTTTTAATCATCTCTCTTTCCTCCTGATTAAACAATGATCTCAGGATTGCCATAAGATCTTCAAAGGTATAAATACTACTCCCTAAAAATTTGTCTAACCTCTCAGCCACACCAAAAGGATCATCCAACAACCGCCCCATCTCTTTTTTAAATGCCCTTACATCTCCAGAGTTAAGGGGTACATTCACAAAACCGATCACTCCCGGGGCCGTCGGTACTTCCCTAAGAGGGAACAACCGGTGCCCCTCTTCACTCTCTCCCCATTCATTATCCATCATTCTCGCTCTCAAACGGGTTCTACTTGCGGGAGGGGAGTTGGTGATTGTGGGTTGCCTCCCCGTTATCAATTGTGGGAACTCCGCCGCCACCCGGCTGATGGGAGGGATCCCCTCCGTTATATGGGAGGGTCCCGGTTGTGGCGGCTGGACCGGCAAGGACGGATAGAGTGACCCCCAGCCTTGTGCAGGAGAAACCTCCGAAGAGGCTGCTGTGGCTACGGTGTTTGCAGGCGGGGAAAGGGGAAGGGCTGCCGGCCCCGAGTCTCCCGCTTGAGACACACATATCTCAGTGGGTTGGTCGCGGGGGCCCAAGGGTGCTGAAGGCACCACTTGATCTGCAGAGGAAGGTCCCACCGGTCCATGATATGGGGGTGGTAAGTGGTCGAGGGGTTCCCAGGACTCAGCTCTCGACTCACGTTTTTCTTTTTGTTTTATTGGGAATAGCCCTACTCTGACGTTTACCCAGAGCTTAGCATATTCCCTCTCCTCAGGATCTGAGGGGACCTTGTTCTCCACATAGGAGAATAACTTATTACACATCCATTTTTCAAATGTGCCTAACACTGGCCAAGTGAGATGACTTCTCAACTCCTGTCCTCCCCAAACCTCCATACAATAATGTATCAATTTTGCCTTTGATTTCTCCTTCCTCTGGGGACAATCTTCCCAGTGTTTTAGCATCCACCCCAAGGGACTTTCCAGCGGGATGTCTGGTGATTCCTCCCCCTGATCGGAGGAATTTTTCCCTGTGCTTCTTCTTTGAAGCTTACTCTTTTTCTGCCCCATACTTCGCAAATATATTTTCTTACCTGTCTTCGACTTCTCCGTGAGTCGGTATCAGTTTCTGCGTTGTGTACTTACTCTAGGAATCAAAATTTTGCCGATACTCACCCTTCAGCGAGCTGAGCTGAGGTCTCTTGTAATCGGTACTTTTGATCCTCTTCCGGACCTCTACCTGGGTCCGTTAACTAAAAGGGTTTACCAGTTCCCGAGCTCGACAGGACGTATCCTTCCCCTTTTAGTTCCTTGCGATCAGTCCCCCGAGACACCCTTTGGCCTCAGGTTTTTACAAGTGTGTGTCGAGAAAAAAAGCTTTCACTCTGGATCGCTTCCTTCGCGGCCGGCCAATTCCCTCGCGGGAGGATGGAAACGCGGCCTTGAAGTCCACACTCGCCCCGTGATCAGATCACGTCTCACACACTCGCCCGATCGCCCACTCAACCAGCAGTACTTACAGCTATTTTCCTGCGTGGGTGTCTTTGTGCACAATAGACGTTTTACGAGCAAAACAAGCCGCGGCTTCCCGAAGGCTCCGTGCCTTCCCGAGCTCTCCGATCC
Source organism: Pseudopodoces humilis (assembly GCF_049639895.1). Classification (NCBI taxonomy): domain Eukaryota; kingdom Metazoa; phylum Chordata; class Aves; order Passeriformes; family Paridae; genus Pseudopodoces; species Pseudopodoces humilis. The sequence continues at coordinate 18,073,329 of NC_142211.1, forward strand.
GGATCCTTTTCCTTTTTATTGTGGTTTTTATCTCAGCCTAAATTTGGTTCGGACGTCGGAACGAGCTACGGGGGCTCTCAACTCACCAGGCCGCCAAAATCAGCGGGGGTACCCGTCCTGGGCAGTGAGATTCCCCGCAGTTTCTCCGATCCGAGTTCACGGCACCAATCTGTTATAAATACAAAGGCAAATTTAGGTTAAATAAAAGAACAGTTTATTATAAAACAATTTTTACAATAAAAATAAACAACGAGGAAAAACCACAATAAAATAAACAGCGCAGCGCTGGGTGGACAGGGGTCTATACCCAAAGGTATAGGTGTTCCCAAATCCACGAAGGAGGGTAGACTGTCCGGGGTTTTTATAGGGATTTTGTGTCCTGAGGCCAAAACTCTGAGCAGTTACTGTTCAACAAAGAGTTTAGATGTCTGGTTGAATGAATTTCCTGGAACCGTGGAACTGAATCAATAGACGACTGGGCAGAGTCCTCTCGTATGTAAAAGTTCTGAGTGCTTCTTGATTGTATCTTCGGTTTGGGCTCTCAGAGTGAAGTATCCAAGTCCGGTGTGGAGTCGACAGATATCTCGGCTGGGCTTCCACTTATTGTCCGGCCTGATTGCATCTTCAGTCGGGGTTTGCAGGGAGGGGTGCCCAGGTGCGGTGTGGAGTCGATGGCCATCTCGGCCTGGCTCCTTTCTTTGTTTAGCTTAATCGTTCGTGTCCTGCTTTTTCTTTCAGGCTGATGAACGTCGCCTAGGGTCGTTACTGCCTGAATGGGTAGTTACTGCTGGGTTTGGGGAAATTCTTCGGCCACACTATATTTTATATACTTTTTACATTGTTACAAATCTAGTTATATACTTATTTATTCTTTCACGAATTTTTTATCCAAGGTTACATTTATCACAATGCCACTTTGCTTTCTGCGGTAGAAAAATTAGACAGATTGTGTGCATAGCTGCCTTATCCTCACAATGGGATTGCAGCTTTCCACACAACAAAGGAGTTATACACAAAAAAAATACAGGATTTTTTAAAAACCACAAATGTAAAGATTTCAAAAAATAAGTTAAAACAGTTTGTATTATGGTTGTCTCAGCAAAGTGTACAGCTTGAATTGTTACAAATAAATTCAGTAACTGCCTGGGACGAAATTGGAAATTTATTAACTTTAAAAATAGAAAAGGGAAACAAATCGGCTTTAAAATTTTTCCCGGTTTTTCTTTTAATTTGAAAAGAATTGGTTAACAGAGAAATAAAAGGAAAATACAAACAGGCACTGCAGTCTTTACCTGATTCCCCTAATGTTTCTCCCAAAACCTCTTTTCCTCCACTTAAAGAGGTACCTGCGACAATTCAAGAAAAACATGAAATGCAGCTTAACAATGCCAGTCCTACTCCCGTGTGTCTCCTTCAGCCACCCAGTTCTGATGGTTCACAAGCCATCAGGACTCCCTCCCTATATCCTTCTCTTCCCAGTGTTAAAGAAAATGAACTCCTCTATCCCCACGTGGCTGAAAGCCAAGATGGCACTGGCCTTGTGTTACCTGGCCACATGGTGAATCCTCCATTGTATCCCCTTTCTACTACCCACAATCCCTTCCACCCACCAGTTCCTGCCCACAACTCCTACAATCCCTTTCTTCCCTCAGACATTCCTCCCCCCTGCACCATCCCCCAGCCCTGCCTGGCACCACCCTATAACCCTGTCCCCTGATGTTGCAATACTACTCCCCATGCCTCCGCCCCCTGTCTCCACGGGGGGGGGGGGGGGGGGGGGAGTGGTGGTGGGAGAGAGAGCTACACCCCTTGCTCCTGCGGAGGGGCGGGGGGGGGGTGTGGGCCCTTGTCCAGATCCTGCAGGGGAGGAGCTGGGCCCCTTCACAAGCCCGGTGAGAGAACGGGGCCTCCAGAGCCCAGCAGGGGTGGGTGTGGGCAGGGAAACCCAGGGAATACTAACCCTGGGGAAGATGAAGATATGCTTACAGCTGCTCCTGTAGTATCTAATAACAGCAGAGGAGCAATGCAAATACAACATGAACCTTTCAATTTCCAAGTAATCAAAGATATCTGTAAAATAAAAAACTAATTTGGTAGAAATAAAGAGGTTTTAAGAGGAATAATAAGAACTACATTGAAATCACAGGATCTCATTCCTGCTGATCTTAAAGATTTATTTTGGTGTTTACTGACTCCTTCCGAGTTTGATCTTTGGGAAAGCTTATGGAAAAAATCTTTAACAGAACTCCTAGCTGAGCTTAAGCAGAGCAATCAAAATGCACGTGATGCAGAGAATACTGAAATAACTTTATAACATTTATGTGGAGAAGGAATTTGAGTTAATCCTGAATATCAAGTGAGAGTATTAACAAAATCTATTGCAGATAAAATTTGTGATGTAGCTGAGAAAAATTTTAACCGATTACCAACAGTTGAAACTCAAGTTAGTTATGTTAATATTAAACAACTTCCATCAGAAAGTTTTTTGCAGTTTGTGGACTGACTTAGACTGCAGATACAGAGACAAGTAAAAGAACCAGTGGCCCAGACAGAACTAATTAAAGATATGGCCCAAAGGAATGCCAACGAAGCCTGTTGCAGAGTGATTCTGACTCTAGCTATTAATCCTCCACCCACCATAGCAGATATGATTGAGGCCTGTGCCAAGAAAGCAGATCTGTACAGTGTACATGACAAGAAGCCAAGACCGACAAACCCAAGGACTGTGGCAGCAGCAACACCAGGAATGAACAGGCCACAGGTGTCACCAGAACAGCTGCAGCACATCATCTGTTTCCAGTGCAAGTAGCCAGGACATTTCGCAAAGACTTGTCCTCAAAACCAGCAACAAGGGAAACACCAGAAAGAAGCTATAGCCAATCAACAAAAAAACTAGAAAAGAAGCGCTTTTCTGTGAAGCGCCAAGGTACAAAAGTGACGGACCTGAAACAACAAAAAGACTCTAATTTAATAAAAAAGGGGGAAAAGGGGCGGGGTGGAGGACTGTAGAAACATAATTGTGCCTGATAAGATCTGGCAACCGCAAAAGCGATTCAGACTTGTAACTGCTAAAGCTTTTCATTTCAGATCTGACCGCTGGACAGTCATTGGAGTGGACTTGCAAGACAATTCACAAGACCTGGAAGGACTGGATAGTAGGTATTTTGTTATTGGAGACACAGCACGAATACCCCTAGAAATTGAAATAGCTCCCATGAAAATTAAAGGAGACCTGACACACCTCATTCTCTTAGCAAGATGTCCTCAACCACCCTTCTATTTGACCAAAGGGCAGATAATAGCCCAAGTGATCCCTTTTCCAACAGAAGTCCCAGTAGATGACAAAGCACCAGGGGTATACTGGGCAGAAGTGGTGGGTGAGGCCAAACCCATTATGGGGTGCAACCTGACACATGGATCAGAACATCTCCATGTAGAAGGGTTAATTGACACTGGGGCAGATGTGACTATCATACCTGAAAAAGCGTGGCCTTCATATTGGGAACTGCAACCCATGACAGGCAAAATACAGGGTATCAGAGGGGTGAAACTGGCAAAAATCTCTAAAGCTATTGTCCAGATCGAGGGCCTGTGTTACCGCTGAAGATGAATAGATCACATGGACACAGGTCGAGGTGTGGTGAAAGAAAGAGCAAGTTTATTTTTCCTCCCAGGATTTATAGGTTTCTGACCACGGCCAGGGATTGGATGGTCAGGATAACACTTTCTCACTGCACTGGCCATGAGAGATGTCCATCAAAAGACGTGTAACAGAAAGAATGTACACATATCTATGTTTACAATTACTGTCCTGGGAAAGTCCTTAGAAAACTATGTTAGCAAGCTCAAAAGCTGAGTTTTCAGGGCGACATCTCACCCTTTTTGGTTTAACAAAAAGAAAAGAAAAAAGAAAAATTAACAAAGAAACTAGCAACATTATAAACAATCAAAAGGATAAATAACAGGAAAATACAATACTCCATGCAATCAGAAGGCTGTAATTTCAGGGTGATATCTCACCCTTTCGTTATTACAAAAAAAAAACAAAAACCAGAAAAACAACAAAACTCAAAAAATAAATGACACAGTTGTCCAACATCAACACCTGCTTGTGGATGGCTCTCAATTTGGTCACAGAGGCAGAATCCATGGCCAAATTGAAAGGTGCCTGGGAAAACTTATTAAATGCTATGACAGCAGTCTGTAATTCTATCAATTGGGCTGATCCAGCCTCATGACTCTCCAAAAAAAAACCTAAAAACAAAACAGCGACATCAATGGAAAGATTAATGTAATAAACTTGAGGAACAGAAACTGCTCGCAGAACCTCCTCCAGCATCTACTGTGCCTCTGGGGTCAGTGTCAGAGGTGACTTTAAAATCAGAGTCCCCCTTTAATAGACCAAACAAGGGAGACAGTTGTGTCGTGGTCAGTCCCATATAGGGACACAACCATGTGAAAGTCCATTACTATCTGGACATCATTCATGCAGTGTCTGCACTGAATGCAAAAAAAAATAATTGCACCTCCAGATGCGGGACTGTTTGTCCCAAAAATTATTTTGACCCTCAAATAATTTCAAGGAGGTTGTTTCTGGAGTCACTTGCAGCTCCATATCATCGGCAAATGCTGGCAAATTTTGCATGCCTTATGGCAAAATCTCCATTGATATCTCTGTGTGGGCTCAGCATTAATGATATCTGGAACCAGAAAGGCAAATTTCGGTCTGTCATCGGGATGCAAAGGAATTGTAAAAAAACAGTCCTTCAGATCCATGATGAGGACTAGCCAATCAGCAGGAAGCAGGGCAGGTGAAGGCATGCTAGCCTGAAACATCCCCATGCTTTCCATCATAGCATGAACTTTCTGGAGGTATTATAGCAACCCCCATTTCCCAGACTTCTTCTTGATACAGAAAATAGGAATGTTCCAGGGACTGGTAGAAGCTCCAGATCACCGTGATCCAACTGTTCTTGCATCAAGTCACAGAGGGTGTCTAGCCTATCATGAGAAAGGAAGACAGAATCTACTGAACAAAGAGTCAGTCTCAAGTTCTTCTTTGTTGAATGTGTCAGCATTGGGTCCAAGGGTCACTCCGGGAGCCCGTCAGCAAACCTGACAATCGTGATGTCCATGCCAGTGTCAAAAACTGCGGAAGCTAATCTCTGACAGCATCTCACCAAGGATGGACAGGGTGCAGACCCATTCAGGATGATCCCTGGCTGTCAGAACAGCAGTCCATGAACCCAGGGAGGTCCAGGGAACCCTAAGCCACCATCTCCCCACAGCTGGTTCTCAGCTCTGCGAACACAAGACTCAAAAGGCACAAGGTGAGCAAATCCGGGTCCTGCAGGGATAGGAACAGGAGGGGTGAGTGTGGAACCCGTGGCAGAAATGCACCCCAGGAAATCCGAATCAACGTCCCCTAGGTGAACAATGGTGCCCTGAGCAGTGATATTCAACCACACCACAAGAAGAGCACTCATGCCCTCACCCACCAGACCAAAGCATTCGGAAGCGCATGGAATGCCTGATACGCTCAGCTGCACAGTCATTTTACAGGACAAAGTCCACAGGCCAGCTGAAGAAGCTCCAGCAGCCTGGGACCCCTGGCCCGTCAAGGCCACCAGCTTCGCCCCCACAGCAGCACCACCGGAGCCAGTGGTAAACAGCTCAGGACCTTGGTCTGCCGCGGCTGCAGGAGGCGACGGGGGAGGGCCGGCTCCAGCTGCAGGCTCGAGCGATGCCCGGGAACCTGAGGCGGGGGGGGTTGGAGGCAGCTCGGCACCGCCCGCCTCCAGCGCCGGGAAGGACCGAGGCGCCGGTAGAAGCACAGCCTGCAAAGCTGCAGCACCGTCCTGCTCTGCTGGCAGGGAACAACCTGGGCTCGCAGGAGGTGAATCCGGCAGCATGGGGCTGGCAGAACCCGGCCCGGCGTCAGCACCACTCGCAGAACCCGCCCCCACCTCCATGAATCCGGCGCGGGGGGGGGCAGCGCTCAGAACTGCCCCTAACAGTGTTTCTTCAGGGGTGAAAGGTCCAAGAAGCAGTGCCGGCCGCTCCTGCACTGGAACAGCGTGCGCAGCCGCCGGCGCGGGGCCCGGGCCCTGCCCGTCCCCCACCGCGGGGCAGGGCACGGCCCAGCCACAGCAGGGACACGGGACCGACCCTGAGGCATCCCCCAGGGCCGGCGCGGCCCCCCGTTCAAGCAGCCCCTTAGCAGTCTGTGCTGGGAGGGCACATGAAGGAGGCGACCCCGCCCTGGGCTTCCACCGCCAGGGCACCGGCCGAGGCGGTGTTATACCCCCCAGGTCCGCGGCGTCCCCAACAGCCCATTGGCAAGGATCCAACCCCGCCTCAGGCTTACACCACCGGGGTGCCGGCCGAGGCGGGGTCACGTCCACCCGTCCCGCGGCGCCCCCATTCAACCCGCCGGGGACCCTGGCGATCCCAGGGGAGCCGACCTCGGGACCCGACCTCAGAACACCGCCGCATCTTCGCCACATCCCCAGCAGCCAGAGCACCCGGGGCTCATAACCGACCAGCAGAGCCTCGATCAGGGAATCACCTAAAGCATCCCAAGCCGACTACGAAAAAATCGCTTCAACCACAGGGAAAAACCCCTCAATTCTGCCATACTCACACAATCGCTGAAAGTCAGCATACGAAACATCAATCCCTCTCTGATCAGACACTGCACGCCATATTTCCATAACCAGGCCCTCCATAGGAGAGAGCCCAAAACCATCCATAGCCACAGGCTAGACAGTACCCTGTAACACACGTGCAAGACACATCGGGGTCCACCAGATGTTACCGCTGAAGATGAATAGATCACGCGGGCACAGGTCGAGGTGCAGTGAAAGGAAGAAGAGAGTTTATTTTTCCTCCCAGGATTTATAGGTTTCTGACCACGGCCAGGGATTGGATGGTCAGGATAACACTTTCTCACTGCACTGGCCATGAGAGATGCCCATCAGAAGACGTGTAACAGAAAGAATGTACACATATCTATGTTTACAGTTACGCTCCTGGGAAAGTCCTTAGAAAACTATGTTAGCAAGCTCAAAAGCTGAGTTTTCAGGGCGACAGGCCTGGATGGAAGTTTAGCTTGTGTCCGTCTGTTTGTCACTGATTATAAGTGCCCCCTGTGGGGGAGAGACACCATGTCCCAGTGGGGAGTCAAACTAACCATTCCTGAGACCCCCAAGGATTTTTAGAAGAGGCCACTGTAGAGTGTCCTACCCAAAAGTTAAAGTGGCTAGATGACAATCCAGTTTGGGTAAACCAGTGGCCTCTCAGTAAACAGAAGCTCAGGGCGCTAGAAAATCTGGTAGACGAGCAGCTAGCAAAGGGACACATAGTAGAAACAACCAGCCCTTGGAATTCCCTGGTGTTTGTGATAAAGAAGCCAGGGAAAGATAAGTGGCGTCTCCTTCAAGATTTGAGAGAAATAAGCAAAGTAATTGAGGACATGGGGTCTCTCCAACCAGGAATGCCCTCCCCGACAATGTTCCCACAAAATTGGCAATTGGCAGTGCTAGACATTAAAGACTGTTTTTTCCAAATTCCCCTGCACCCAGAGGATGCACCACGGTTTGCTTTTTCCATTCCCACAGTCAACTGGGAAGCCCCAATGAAGTGATACCACTGGAGAGTTTTGCCTCAGGGAATGAAAGCGAGTCCCTTCATCTGCCAGTGGTATTTGGCGTCATTGAAAATTTCAAATATTTTTATTATTTTTAAAAAAAAAGAAGTGATGCAGGTGAAATTGCATCACAAAGTGATCAACAAAATGATACAGCTTGAGGGTGATACCTGATTCTCATTCATATTCAAGGACTTTATTTCTCGTGCAAGATTCTGAATCTTGACACAGTTCACATCATGTTTTAACAAATGAGGCTTTACAATATCAATTTTTCCACTCTTTCACATGAAACCCGAAGTTCATTGCTCTTGCATGTGGGATCCAAGATGTTCAGCTGTCAACTGTGGTCTTGATACAGTTCACATCTGCGTGCTCACTCTTCTGCTCTTTGGGCTGTCTGCTTGTCTCTGCAGCTGATAAGTCTCCACGTTCCTCGCTAGGAAGTTACTTCTGCTTTGAACCTGTGAATACACAAGCATACACTTTCTTCCAAATTATTAATTGAAATGGATTTTTAATTGACAGATGTCCTGCTTCTGAACCTTTGACTAGAACCAAAGACTTTTCTCTCAACTTTGCTTGAGTACTTTTAGAAGAATACCTGATAATTGATGGAATTGATTTTGTAGAAGACTTGTTTAAAAAGGACTGTTCAGGAATTATTTGCAATAGATATAAGATCTTTATGCTTTTTCCAATTCCAAAATACATACATCGTGTTTCCATGCTTCTGAGCTGCAACCTCTGTTTCCTCCCCCTCTTTTGTAAACAAAGGTATCTGCTGTCTTGTTCTGACAATGAAAAACCATCAAACACTTGCACATGTATACATATAGGAAATAACACTTTTACAGCAATCAAAAACTTGTTAAGAAGATGCATAATTAATATTATGTGATATTAAACTTATCTAAACCATCTGTAATATGAATTACTGAATGTATTAAATATACTCTCATCCCAGATTCTGCCACAGCTGATAAATCAATGAAAGATTGGAAAATCATGTCCGGATAACAATTTTCCAAGCTCACTGTAAAAATCCAGCTGCTATATTAATTCACTAATTGCCAGTCAAATCAACCTGAATATTGTTTTGATGCAGAAAACTTCTGGGTTTACTGGTAAATTCTCCATTCAAGTAAAGTCAAGGCTTGACCAGTGACTCGATCTTCTCGAGTGTGGCCCGGCTAGCTCAGTGATGAGGTTTCTCTTCACTCGAGTTTCGAGCCAGCATATGTTTGTGGGGTTCACTGATTTTCTTCAAGAATCCAAGTCTATAGAGCGAGTAAAGAAATCAGGGGGGGACTCTCTCTCTGGTTTGCATTCCACAGTTTATTTCTGTGAAGGGGAATCCAAAGGACGAGAGACCCAGGATTTGGGGTCTGGGGGGTTTCTTTTAACAGGGTTTCTCGGAGGGAGGGAACATCAGAGAGGGAACCAATTATTTTTCTCAGTTAGTACATCTTACAAACTTTCTACAAATCAAGGTTACACACACCAAGATAAGAAATAACAGACACTATCTTCTTCAAATGCCCACAAAGATGTAGGAGTATTCTGTACAGAAGGGCAGAGGGGGAGAGAGGGGGGGCTTGGTTTCCTGGCAACATAGGGGGGAAAGAAAGGGAAGGCAAGGTAAGCATGCCTTCTCAGCTTCCATAGTTTAGAGGCATTCTGGGACAGGAAAAAGTTACAAACTTCCGTGTTGGAAAGAAGAGTTCTCTTCTCCCAACCCCGTGCTTTCCTGGGCTAAAAAAACTTCAAGCAGCTGGAAATGCCAGCGGGGTCCTCTCTTTACTCTATCCGGCCTCTCGCCGTGGGGCTGAGGAGAGAAACTTCAGTAACCATGGTAACTTGACGCCAGGTAAACAGGAGAAAGAGAAGCTGGGGGTGGGGGGAGAATCACAACTAAAAGATGGGAAAAGATACATTTCAGGCTATCAACTACAACAGACCAGGGCCTTAGGCTTTAAACTGGAAAGATGTCTCTTAAGTAATTTTCAAAACAAGTTTTTTTAAAAATAGCAGTTATGAGATGCTTAAAGCACAGAAAACTTTTAAAAGGCATTTGTATAAAAGAAATTATCAGATGTCTTAGGTAATTGACTAATTAAACCATTTAGCAGTTAGTTTAATCTGAAGTTTCTTTTCTAACACCAAACTTTCAACAATGATACATTTTCTTAAAATCCTGGAAACATTAAAAAAATAAAAAATAATAAAGCTACACTGGATTAGGCAAATGCAAATCTTCTTAAACAAGGTAAAGAGTAAAAAACAAAACAAATTCTGTATAGGAACAGCTATATAACTTGTCTACCAAGATGCATCTGTAGTCAGAAAACAAAAAAAAAAAATCTCAAATGACACGTGTCTAAAAAGTAATTACACAAAGATATGTTAAAATATATAAAAAAGCTGGCTGTAAATACAACAGTGACACTTTATAGATAATGCTCATCATAGAAATCCATAAATTTACATTATACAATGAATATGTCAGCAGTGTCTGAAAAAATAAAGATAATATTTTTAAAACATTTATGTCTTAATGACTAAAAATAAGGTAAAATACTTCTAAATTTTTTAGTAAATAACAATTCATTATTCTTTTGTGTTACTTATAGAAAACAAGAACTGCAGAGATCACAACAAACAATAGAACATCTGATGAAATCAAGGGTGTCACAAATTGCATTTAACTCTATCCATAAGCAGGTGTTCACCAGTGTTCTATCACAGCTGTCCCAGTTGTAGTTATCTTCATCTTTCCAGGAAAACAACTATACTTTGCAGTTTAAACAAGTGTCTTCAATAAAACATGAAGCAATTTAAATTAAACAATATTTAAACCTGTTAAAAAATAATTATGATAAAAGGAAATAACAAAACTTTAAAAAAAATTAAAGTTTTAACTTAAAAACACTCATATTTAAACATAGTGAAACTTGACTTTGCTTAATTCTTTTAACACTTAATCTATATCAGATGAAAGCACAACTCAATCTTTATTATTATAAAAAAAGGCAACAAAAAGTTTGGTATATACTTTTTGAACACAATATAACAGTAACATAGATTCACTATAGAGATTATAAGGATGCAACAAATATAACACAATTCCATGTTATCTGGCTTTGAGAATAACTCACAATACCTGCAGATGTTACTAAAACTACTTATTCATAACAAGAATTTGCTTGGCATATGCTTAAATTGATTAGGATTTTTTAAAGTGTAGTCATACTAGCAAAAAAAAATACAACACACATTTGGCAAGTTGCCATTCAGCTTTTGTAGTACTTTTCAGAAACATTAAGTCTAACTTTTTAACTAAAATCTAAAATTCAAATTGGTATATATGCTGTTATACGTGTTTTTTATAATAAAAGGACTCACATTAAAATTACCTTATTAAAATTGTAAAAAAAAGCAAACAAGCAAATGGGTAATATATGGTTAACGTAACTTTGAGATTACTGAAACTGTATTGAACCAAATCCACAATACACTTACTCAAATGAAAGGAAAGGTTGAAAGTGAAAGAAACCTGTCATTCAATGACATTCAATGACCCTTTTTCTGTAGGGTTAACTATATGATCTTTCAATTAAATTTTAAAGAAATGCATTTTTTAGAAATTAACTGTAACTACAATAATAATACTTGATGATCATTCCATATCATACAATGTTACATTATCAGTAGATGTATAGAGAAGATAACATTTTCAAAACCTTCATGTATTGGGAATACTGAAACAGAACAAAAATCTTTTAAATTTCTTGGGATGCATAGTTATAATCATTTTCCATGTTATTTGTAAAAATAGAACCAGCAGATATCATTAGAAATACAATATCTATATATATTTTTTTCACTATAAAATATCTATAAACTTTTTGATCTATTTTTGAAGGCATTTCTTTCAATAGGGACTTCTTTTTAAAACTCAGTCTTGCCTACAATAATTTGCAGATACAATTTACAAAGCTTCTAATTTTTGAATTGCTCAATTAAAACTATCTTTTTTTTATTTTTTTTTTCCTCTCCGAGATGTCCAGCTTTCTGTTGTCTCTCTTATACTTTTTCTTTTGTTGCTTGCTTTTGGTTCTTTTGCGGAAGTTGCTGTTACTTGTTTCACTGGTGGTTGCCATGGCGACAACGTTTCTGGCAACTGTGTGCTGCCGTGTGTGTGTGAGCTGCCAGCCCCGTCCACGCCCTCAGCGCCGGGCTGGTTTTGAATCTGCGAAAAAACTCTAAAAACTTATATTTAAGGAGAAACTCCTTTTCAGGAGATAAATCCTTTTTTGGGCGACTGCCGCTTGTGCCAGGAACCGGACCCTAAATGAAAATCGCAACTTTTTGTCCCACTCCTGGTCCAACTTCCCGAACTGTGCCGGCTCGGCTTCAGCACGGAAATGCTCATGCGTGGCCTGACGGGGCCCCGCCAATCTCCCCCTCGGAGGGCCGGGTCCTCCTCGTCATGGATCGCGTCACAGGTCTCCCTGCGGGGCGTGCCTTTGTAGATTTGGTCAGCCCCTTTTCACTGCCTGTTTAAGGCGGCGCTTTTGTATTGCTCTTAATTTCTCCCCCTATGCTCGGGGATCCCGTATCCCGCCGCTTCTTGTGGCTCCTCCTCTTGGGCAGCCTCTGATTCCGCCTGCTGGGTGGGTATTTTTGGGGTCGCCTGCTGAGCGAATGCCCCCGTGTCCCCCTCTTGGGCGGACACACCTTCACCAGCCTTTTCTAACATCACCTTTAGGTGGTTAGATTCGTCAGAGGGCGGGGTCGGCTCCCTCTCTCGCTCTGGCTCCTCTGACCTACATGGAGAGTGCAGGGTGGGGGGCTGTTCTAAAGGCGTGGTTTCAGAAACAGGGTGGACCTTTTCCAGCATTTCTAGCATTTTTCTCCACACACACACCCCCCCCCACTCCCCCCCGCTATTTGCTAAAAATATAAAGATTCCAAAAACACTCCATCCACTCCATCATTTCTCTCCATGCAATTTTTTAACCTCCAACAACGCAACAAACTGCTCACTCTGCTTTCTGAAGCAACGGCGAAAGCTTCCCGGTGTTTAGCTTTCCCCCGCTTTCCTCCCTCCTCCCCCACGTACTCTGAAGGGACGGGGGCAGGGCTGACCACGCCACTGGGGAATTTCTGGGTTTCCCGCACATTCAGAAAGGGCAGTTCATCCCCCCATATTTCCGGGGTTCCTAACTCTTTAAACCTCATATTTATCTTTTCCCCCATATCCTGGGTTCAAACAATTCCTCCTTAGAAATACTCAATCCCATTATCTAGACTTGATACAGTATACCAGACCTGTTGGCTATCTTCAGATTACTGACCAGCAGAATCCGATGTTCCCCAAGTCCCGGGCCCTTGGAACTCTGGAATTTGATAGGAGATTTTTTTCTCCAGACGGATTTCTTTCAGGAACTGGTTGCTGTGAAGCTTCAAAGCTTTTGTCAGCTATCTCTGCCACTTACACGTGGCACCATTTGTAACTTTTCTCTAAAAAATCCTTTTTCCCTTTCTCTAATTCTGCTGTACGTCTTCTGTATTTTTCTTTCTCTTCCTGGATTTCTCAGTCTCTTTTGGACTGAATTCTTTTGGGATCCTCCCTCATGGGGAGCTCTGCTTATCTTAGTTCTTATGTTTTGAAGAAAACTCTCAAGCTCGTTAGAATTTTGTTTCTTGTGTTTATTAGAAGGTCATCACAAAACTTGGCAGGTCTCTCCAGACTAACTGCACAAGCTTAATTCTTTGCAATCTGGTACAATACTTTCTTCTGATGGTACAACAAGGCCTTGTGGCTCGCTTTGTGTTTGATAGCACAAAATGGCCCCAAACAACAAAGCTCTTTTATCTTTAAACTTATTTCTACCCAATGAACAATAGACACGTATATTATTTTTCTTAATGACCCAATGACCAATTATCTCTGTGCTACTCTGCGGCATTTTCTATCCAATCACCTACTATTACCCAAAAACCTCTAGAAGAAGAACATGAAGAAGGAAGAAGGACAAGAGACAACACCCTAAATCCTCCATCTTGTTTTCTGTTCTCTAAACTTTTTCACCCAGTGACTTAAGAAGACTCTCTAATCTACACACTTACACTTTTAGCTTTTTCTATCTAACTTTAACAGTTGTTTTCATGTATCACCATGAAAACATGCTCATGAATTTCATGTTGTATGAAATTCAGTGTTTTTCTGGATCTTAGAACTAAGTAACAGAAACAAGGGCACACACCCTGTATCCCAGACTCCAACATCTGTTATCTCCTGTTTGCACTGAAAAAAGAGAAGCCATCATTTTGCACTATATGAATGATGTGTTAGTGTGCTGTCCCAATGACACTATACTCCAACACACACTTGACCTAGTGCTTAAAGTTTTAACCTCTGCTGGATTCTAATTGCAAGAGGACAAAGTTCAAGTGATGCCACCTTAGAAATACCTGGGCCTGGAGATCACTGCGCGGACCGTTGTTCCGCAGAAATTGGAAATAATTAGCAATCCCAAAACTCTAGCAGATCTCCATTCCCTATGTGGGTCTTTGAACTGGATCAGACCCTGGCTAGGTCTCACTAATGAAGACCTGAGTCCCCTGCTCAATTTATTGAAAGGGAAGAGAGAGTTGTTGTCTCCCAAGGAGCTGACTCCAGAAGCAAAAATCACTATTGAAAAAGCACAAAAGGTCTTGACAGAAAGAGAGGCACATTGCTTCAAGCTTGAGCTGCCTTTCAAATTTATTGTCCTGGGGAAATTACCACACTTACATGGGTTAATATTCCAGTGGGCCGAGGGGCAGAGATCCACTCTTAATAACAGAATGGGTTTTCCTCTCCCATCAACAACCCAAAACTATCACCAAGCTACAAGAGCTGATGGCTCAGCTGATCCAAAAGGCCAGGATGAGGCTGCGGGAACGAGCTGGTTGTGACTTTATGTGTATTCACCTTCCGATCAGACTTTCTGGAGAAGGAAAACACTCTCTGGAGAAACTAACCAAAGAGATGTTCGAGCACCTGCTGCAGGGCAATGCTAACCTCCAGTTAGCTCTGGACAGCTACAGTGGGCAAGTATTGGTCCATGCACCATTGCACAAATTGTTTCATGAGGAATTCCACCTCATTCCTTGTGAGAAAAGGAGCCGTAGGCCACTCAAAGCTCTTACAGTGTTCACTGATGCATCTGGAACCTCTCACAAGTCGGTGATGACTTGGAGAAATCCTCAGACTCAGCACTGGGAAGCTGATGTTGAGTTTGTGGAAGGGTCACCCCAGATAGCTGAACTGACTGTGTCCGTGAGAGCCTTTGAGAAGTTTTCAGAACCGATAAATTTGGTTACTGATTCAGCCTACGTTGCAGGGGTAGTGTCCAGAGCAGAGCAGGCAGTTCTCAAGGACATTGAGAACGAGCATCTCTTTAGGTTGCTCTCAAAACTGATTTATTTGGTTTCAACTGGAGAGCATCCTTTCTATGTGATGCATGTGAGGTCTCATACCAATTTACCAGGTGAAATTGCTGAGGGGAACCAGAAAGGTGATTCCCTAGCTGCCCCAGCCGAAAAGGTAATTCTCCCAGATGTATTCCAACAGGCTAAGGTGAACCACCAGTAATACCATCAAGATGTGCCAGGACTGATCCGGCAGTTCCAGCTGATACGGGATCAGGCTAAAGCCATTGTGGCTACCTGTCCCAATTGCCAGCTCCAGGCAGTGCCATCATTAGGCGTCGGGGTTAATCCCCGAGGCCTTGGAAGCTGTGAGGTGTGGCAAACAGACATCACTCACATTCCCAGTTTTGGTCGCCTTAAGTATGTACACGTGAGCATTGATACATACTCAGGAGCAGTATACATCTCTGCTCATGCAGGAGAAAAATCTGTACATGCCAAACAACACTTAGTACAGGCCTTTTCAGTGCTGGGAATCCCTAAGGAAATTAAAAAAGATAATAGCCCAGCGTATAAATCTAAGGAGTTCCTAGAATTTGTCCAGCAGTGGGGAGTGGAACATAAAACTGGCATCCCCCACTCCCCCACAGGTCAAGCTGTTATTGAGCGTACCCACCAAGTTCTAGCCAGGCAGGGCAGGGGAACAGTGTGGATGTCTCCACAGCAAAACTTTGCAAAGCTATGTTTACCATCAGTTTCCTGAACTGTTCATTTGAAAACATGAGTCCTCCATTGGCTCAGCATTTTAACAGTGATGATCAATTTAAGTTGTCACAGCATCAGCCGGTCTTGATCAGGGACCCTGAAACCTGGCAAACCAAGTGTTGCTTCTGAAGACGAATAGGTCACATGAACACAGCTCGAGGTGTGGTGAAAGGAAGAGAGAGCTTTATTTCTTCTCCCAGAATTTATAGGTTTCTGACCACGGCCAGGGATTGGATGGTCAGGATAACACTTTTCCAACCGTACTGTCCGTGAGAGATGTCCATCAAAAGACGTGTATCAGAAAGTATGTACACATATCTATGTTTACAGTTACTGTCCTGGCAAAGTCTTTAGAAGACTATGTCAGCAAGCTTAGAAGCTGAGTTTTCAGGGCAACACCAAGGGCCCCTATGAACTTGTCATCTGGGGGCGTGGTTACGTGTGTGTCCACCCCTACAGGCCCCCGATGGACACCTCAGAAATGGGTAAAGCCTTTTGTTCTCAAAAACCCAGCCCCATCAGAAAAAGAGGAGAGAGAAGTGGCAGTTGCTTCCAAAAGAAGACACCTCTGGAGAAAGCAAGAAGAAACCTTCCTAACCTCTGGTTACTCTTATAGCAAATAGATTCACAATGAAGTTACCTTATTAAAATTGTCAAAAAAAAAAGCAAATGGGTAATATATGGTTAGCTTAACTTTGTCTTCTTGTACAGTGAAGTTTTCCTAGCTAATTATTTTTTAAGCCATGAATACCTTCTGTAGATAACATTAATGAGAAGGTCATTTTATCAGTAGCTGTAAATCATTCAATATTTTGACATTAGCTTTTAAAACTAATTATTGAAAGGTAACTTTTTAATTCTGTTAGTATTTACGCTAAACATTTCTAAAGAGGGTTTTTTTGAATCTTCTAAGGGATCACAGTATTTTCTCTAGTAAAACTGCAAAACTACAAGAACTCATAATTACTTAAAAACACAAAATTTACTCTAAAAAGGTATATAAAGACATTCTAAGAAAACAATGAATCATGACTTTTTAGCAAACTGGGTGCTATCCTGATGCTTCTTGGAGAGGGACGGGGGGCTGAACTGCCCTGCTCTGCTGCTGCTGCTATCTCTGGAAAGTTCCTGCGCAGCCTTCACCATCCTCCACACACTCTCACAGAGGGGAAAAACAGAGAGAAAAAGCTCACAAAGTTAACTTTAACAAACATAGTTCTTTCTCTCAATATTGTTTTATCTCTCATTGTTCGCAGACAGAAGGAAAAGGAACAATTTAACAAAAACAAACGATGTTAAGCAGAGAGCCTCTATGGGCCGGTGGCAGCAGTAGCAGCCACTGCAGCTTCTTTATCAACCTTTCATTACAGTAATGAGTTTCAAACTAGATGCCATGTAGTTAGCGATTTTTTGGCTATTTTGTCTCCCTTTGAAGCTGGCTAAGCCACCATGGCTCTGCCTGTGTTGTGGTTTAAAACCAGTAACTAAAAAAATTACTATTTTTTTTCTGTGAGATATGGATTTGAACAAGAGCAAAACAGGCTTAAAACTTAAAAGGAATAGAAACAGTTTATTAACAAACTACAAGAATAAGAACACTAGAATACACTTCCAGAAAACCCTTTTATCTCTCACCACTTAACCATTCTTTGTACACATGATAACATAGAGACAAAAAAAAAATTTTAGAACTTTGGTGGTCAAAAACAGTCTCAGTTTTTGCTAGAGTCTTTCTTTTATTCTTTGTAGAGAAACAGAAGTCTCTTTTTGCAGATCTATGGAGTTTTTAGAGTTCACTCCTCCCATTCCACATCATTCCGAGGTGTGCATGGGTCAAATGAGTTTAGGGATATATTTTAAGGATGAGTTACTCAAAGGCAGAAGTTTTCTTCATCTGTCTCTGTGAGCCATCCTGGAAAACAGCTTTTGCTTTGTTCTTCAAGGCTTCAAAAAATCTTCACTCTATCTATCTCCAGCGACTCACAGTATCACAATTACTCTCTTTCTTTTTTTAAAAAAGTCCACACTTTGAACACTCTATTCCTCCCATACTCTAGTCATGAATTAAAGGAGTTTTTTAAACTACTATTACCCATCTCCATAGCTTTTACAAAAAGATATTTCAGCTGTACACATCTTCTTATTCTCTCTTTCTTATTTAAACTTAACTCTTTCTCTCACTGTTTTAGTGGTTTTATGATGTTTTTTGCATGTTGATTGTCTCTCTCGTTCTCTGTCTTTTCTGAGAAAAAGGAGTAATCTGTTCATTTATCCAAGTAGTAAAAGAATTAAAAGCTTTAGAAAGCTGCAAGAGTCCATAGTGTCAGGTTTCAGTCCCGCAGCAGAAACTGAAAACTAAGCTCAGCTGACCAACTCTGCTTCTCTCCCCCCCCCCCCTGCGGCCTTGTCAGCCTGGAGGGGGGGAAGGAGGCCAGGACAGAGCTTGTTACCTTGTCAAAAGCCGGAAACCAAAGAGGGCAAGAGAACTCTGACTGTACTTCTTAAGGGGGTGTTTACAAGTTGAATTCACTTTTTAATGGTCAGATCTGCTGTCAATTCTTGGAAATGACTGATAATTGGTCAGGAGGAAAAACTCCCATCAGCCACCAGCAGCTCTAACTTCCCCTCTTTCTAAGCTGTCTTAAAGGTAAAGCTACACCATGACAGCCTGTCAGGAAAATTAATCCACAAACGCCAGAGGTTTATGTCCAAAAAGGAGACAGAGGAGTCCTTTTACTTTATTCGAATAAAGGGAGAGGCCATGGGGCATTCCCCTAGGCTCTCTCAAATTTTTGGAGGGCGCAGCCTCCTTTTTA
This sequence comes from Pseudopodoces humilis, assembly GCF_049639895.1. NCBI lineage: Eukaryota > Metazoa > Chordata > Aves > Passeriformes > Paridae > Pseudopodoces > Pseudopodoces humilis. The sequence continues at coordinate 18,091,980 of NC_142211.1, forward strand.
TCCTAATTCCCGGGCGCTTGTCCCTTCTCCCTTTCCCCATAGTCTGCGGTACTTGAGAGGTACAGGCTTCCCGGAACGCCTGATACCGGCGGCGATACCTTCCCCCCCCCCCCCCAATGCATAATCCCTTCTTAACTTTTATGGAATTCATAGTGTTCTTTCAGTGCCTCTTTGATCTTCTACTGGAATCCATCCCATTGTTTCTGTTGTCTCTCACTGATAGCTACATCTTATCAACTGACCCACAGCTTGTTTGTAAAGACAAGCTTATCATTCCTCTCAATCCCTCCTCTTTTAATTTCTGTTAATAATTGTCTTTACAAACTTTAGTTATCATTGACCTAATTTCTTGTTCTTGGGTCCTTTTTTGGCTTTGCAATTATTTGCAGTGGCATTACTTTCTGCCCTTTTGTAGCTATCTCTGAATCAGTAGGCACGGCTACTACCTGCATTCCTTTGATCACATCTTGAATGAGTTGTATTAAGCAAGGGATCATGCATGGTAAAAAGATTAGAGTTGCTACAACACATAAGAGGAAAAAAAGCATTTGTTTGACCCATAGGCCACCAGGTAACCATGAAAACATGTCCCATTCCCATCCTTTCCATGTTTGGACTGGTACATGGGCTAACTTTCTTATTCCTTTTGTTATTTGTTTTACCACTTTTCCATTGTCATCTACTTGCAAACAGCAGTTTGAGTCATTAAATTTTCCACACACCCCCCCTTCTTCTGCTAATAAATAGTCTAATACCATCCGATGTTGAAATATTGCATTTCTCATCTGAGTAGACTGGTCAGCAAGAAGGTCAAGAGCTGTAGCTGTCTGGTTGATTATTATTTCAAAGACAGCTTGCAACCGAATTATCCGATTTAGATTATAAATGGGTTCTCTGGCACCTGATATTAATTCATTTGGGTTCCAGGTAGCTGGTCCATAGTGTTGTATGATTCGTTCAGGTGGCCATTCATCTTTGCCCCACTTTTGGGTGGTCCTTCCAACCAGGGATGTATCAATGGACCGCTTCTCTCTAATTAGATCATCATATACTTTGATTCCTAACTGATTTCCTTGAACTTGTGGTAGCAGAAAGAACAATGGTCTAATATACCCCACATAACATATCCCTGACCAGTTTGGAGGTAGCCTGCGGTAAGCATTTTGGCCACAAATCCAGTAATGCCCCTTTAGAGCCCAGGTCCCATTAGCAAAGGGACCTTTCCAATTTTTATCATCAACTGGTGGGTCAAAATACAGCTTGCTTCCAGGGCCTAGGGGTCTACCCACAATAGTTGCCTCGCCATAAGAATCACAATATTTACATTTCCAAGCTCCTACATGAGGTTTCCACTTGCAATCACATCCCAGCTCTGTTTTACTAGATCTGGACCAGAACTTACTGAAAAGGGTTCGAGTTCCATTCCGGTGTTGCCATTTCCACTGATAGTCTCGGACAACATGTGTCTGACTTGTGGAATTATCTCGGGGGCAGCTTAAAAATAAAGGGTCAAAAAACTTATCCTTCCCCACTGCTTTACAGCCTTCAAAATCTTTTTGGTAATTATGGAAGGAACACTTTACCCAGCTACCATTAGTGAGCTTAACATGCATTTGATTCCATCTGCCTCGATATCTGGAACAGTCATAAGGAGGGCAGTTGGGGGTCCAACAATTTAAACCTAAAGTCCAGTCACAAACGCTCTTTCCCACATATGTGCTTCCTGTTCTGTTTAAGCAATAAATGCCTCTTTCAGAAGAATGAAGCTGCCATGGACTTCCTTCTTTGTCCCAAAATCCTGTTCCATTATGGACTTCACTCAGGGTGCTAACCCACCATTTAGGCTCGACTGGGCTGGCCACCCATGGCCAGCTTTCAGATCCCCCTGGCCCTCCGCAGACCCAACAGTTTCTAAGGTTAAAGGTCTTTGCTACTTGTTCTCCTAAAGTAAAAAAATTATTTTCCCACTTTAGACCCCAACTTAACTGAAAATATAAAGGTAAAATTATTAAGAGAAACATTCTAATATTGTTATAATCTAATTTCTAATTTTCAATTTCACGTTGTCTTCTACACCACCTGTGGCAAGTGAAGGCACAGAAACAGCTTAGCATAAAGAAAGCAATGACAGCATGGATTGGCTCCCAGTGTCTGGAGATTTGAGAGTAGGGATGCCCATACAGACTATTTCAGCAGGCGGTTTGTGGGTAGGCACTCAGGTCTTCCCCCGATGTCGACACACCAGCTACTGCTCCAGTCCACTCCTTTGGAGTGTCAGTCGCGGTTTCCCATCCTTCTCCAGCTGAGATGTCCAAATCTCTGGAGCTTTAGAGACTTTGACTCGAGTGTGATGTGTCCACCCGTGTTCAGCTGTCTTGACGGCTGTTTCTGTGGTCAGCAACACCTGGAAAGGTCCACGCCACTTAGCCACCAGGGGTGCTTCTTTCCACTCTTTAACTAGGATCCAGTCTCCTGGTTGGATATTATACACAGCAAAGTCCAAAGGCAGGGTCTGTGTCAGCTGAGCTTCCTGTCGAAGAGATTTCACAAGAGACAGTATCCTAGCCACATACTGTTTTAGATATACATCACTTATCTCTACCCCCGCCCCAGGCTGAGAATTACAAGGATAAGGAATTCCAAACATCAATTCAAAAGGAGATAGTTGAATATCTTCCCTGGGTCTGGCCCTTATTCTTGCTAAAGCCAGTGGTAAGAGCTGCAGCCATGGCATTTTCGTTTCTATCACTAGCTTCAGAAGATGTTTTTTTTATTTCTCCATTCATCCTTTCAACCTGGCCTGAGCTTTGGGGATGTCAGGGAGTGTGGAGGTTCCATTGTATCCCTAAAGCAGTCATTACTCCTTTAAGAATTTTTCCAGTAAAATGAGTTCCTCTATCTGAGTCTATTGTTTCCACCATCTCATATCTTGGAATTATTTGTTCTGAAAATACTTTAATAACTGACCCTGTAGTTGCTGAAACAGCTGGGAAGGCTTCTGGCCACCTTGTTAATTGACATACTATTACCAAAAGATATTTAAATTTCCCCACCCGGGGCATCTCAGTAAAATCCACTTGGCATCTTTGGAAGGGACGTACAGCCCAAGGCCTCCCTCCCCTGGCTAGTTTCTTTGTAACTTTGTTATTTGTCTTAGCACAAATCAAACAACCATCAACAGCTCGTTTTGCCAGAGCAAAAAGACCCACAGCAGCATACATTTTGAGGAAGGCTTCTCTATCCCTCGGGAGCCCCAATGACTCTCTTAGTGGAGCTGTTTTAGCAGTTGTGAGGCTAAAGCTTTTGGTATCCACTGCTTACCATCTCTTGTAAACCAATTACCCCCTCTTTCTTCTGCCCCACTCTTTTTAACTATCTCAAGTTCTTCTGGTGGAAAAGACAGCTTCTCTGGCAAGGGGACAGGCACTGGGAGCAAGGGAAGTAACTTAGAGATTTCTGGCAACAATGCAGCTTTCCGAGCTTCTTCATCAGCCAGTCTATTTCCTACTGCCTCTTCCGAGCACCCTGCTTGGTGCCCCTTGATGTGTATTATTGCTATCTTTTTTGGCAAATTCACCACCTCCAATAGGCGGGAGATTAAGTTCTCATGAGCCAACGTTTTTCTTCTGCAGGTTAATAAACCTCTCTCTTCCCACAGTTTCCCAAATGCGTGTATCACACCATATGCATATTTAGAATCAGTAAAAATATTTACTGTCTTGTCTCGGTATAACTCGCAGGCACTCACAAGAGCATACAGCTCTGCGTCTTCTTTCTATTACCCTTGAAGACTTATCAATAAACACGTTTTCCCCTTCAGGCCATGGGATGTCTCGCAAATCATTCCTTGCCTTAGTTTGTAGATCTATTACTTGAATACAATCATGGAATTTGCTTTGGCTCCCCTCCTCAGGGCCATTCAAACAGGAGGCTGGGTTAAAACTTTCTCTGCTTTTAAATTCTAAATCTTCCTGTTCTAATAAACAATACTAATATTGCAACAACTGAGAGCTGGTCATCTATTTAGAGGCTCTCTCAGTTAACAAAGCTTTAATCTGGTGTGAAACTTTAACAATCAGATAACCCCCCCCCCCCCCCCCCCTCAGCTTTCGGGTCTCAGCCACTATCAGAGCTGTGGCTGTACAGTTTTGCAGACAATGGGGCCAGCTTCTGGCCACCGGGTCTAACATTTTAGAAAAATAGGCAACAGGTCTCTGTGTTCCCCCATGCTCCTGAACCAAAATTTCTTTTGCATGACTTTGTATAAACATGATTTAGTTCAGCAGCAAGTAATGCCACTGCTTCAAGCCAATTACATTACATTATTTTTTAGTAACTAACCACTCCCTATTTCAATTTTTGCATCAAGTCCATCTTAGGCATAGGGAGGTGACTAACAAATTAACTTCTATTAAGGAAACTCTAATATTTATAACATTTTATAACTTTTAACATTTAAAACTTTTATTAAGGAAAGAAACAAAATACTTTCCTTTAAAGTTTTCCCATAACTTCCACAGAGGAAGTGCATGACAAATACTCAGGCTTTTCATAGGACACTATTTTTACAAGGTTGCAGTTATAGAATTTGCTTTAAGGCTACAACAAACCACAGACTGGTGGGGATGTTCCCCACAAGGTATGACTTGCAGCATTGGCTTCATAACTGAAATTTGCCAATTCTGGCTTTTTACAATAAAACATACAAAAAGCAGAGGGGTGTGGTCTCCTCCAAACTGGAGCCATTCTGCACAAAACTTCATGTAGACAAATTAATTAAATCTCCAAATTAATTTACAACAATTGTTACAATTCTTTCAGAGAAAGATGTGCTCAAACTTCTGAGCCCACAGAAGAAACTACAATTCTCACAACTCCTTTGAACGATTAAAAAAATTCTTTAGACAATTTTCTCCCTCGGGGATAAAAATTAAGGTGAATCGAGAGGTCTTTGTTTTTAGTAAGACACACACCTCTTTTCGACCCAGATCCACTTTAAAAGTTGGTAACGGCTCTAGGTTGGTGGATATAATGAGAGCTTTTGACACTCTTAACAATCCATTTCTCTTATCTTCTGGACTTTCTCGACAGTCCAGCTGTTCTTGGCTTTTTTTTGCAGACATTGCCGTTTTCAGTGTCTTATGCCCTGAAGACAGCACACTGATCCTTTCTGTGAAAAACGAAGTTCACTCCTGTAAAATTTTAAAAAAGTTTAATAAAGACAATAAGAGACAAAGTAAAGCAAAGAGTTACGGCCGGGTGCCTTGGCGCACTGCCAAGAGCACACCTGGTATCTCAGGGATACCTCTTTTATCTCATCCTTGCTGTAAGGGGTCAATGCATATTCAAGCATGTCCCCTCCCTGGTTCCGCCTTCTTGGATCATGCTCTTGCACAGTCTCATTTTCTGCTGGTCAGCATAATTTTTGTGCTGGTCATCATTATTCTAGCTGGTCAGCATTCTTTTGGAGTCTGGTTTCCTTTTTTCTGCAGATGGTCAGTTGTTGATAAGGGTCTGGGCCCCTCATCCTTCTTCTGAGGGCAGCTGAGCTTATCTTTCCCCCCTGCCCACGTCCTGGTACCGGCTTTTTGATAACAGTTTGCTCTCCATTTCCTGCTGCTGATAATAGCCTGTTTTCCACAGCTTGATCCTCCCATTGTCTTGCCTTGTCCGGATGAAATATATCCTTACCATTCAGAATTCCTATCTAAGCCTATAACTTGCTAAGAGAGAAAAGAATATAGTGAAAGCATATAATATATATTTATCAGAATAATTGTGAAAAGCCAATATTTACAACATGAATTCACAACACTTTCCCAACCGCTGTTTGGCTTGGGTCTCTCCTGCTGTGGAGAAAAAGCCTCTGCCACGATCCAGTCTCCTCTGTCCCGTGGGACCCCTTGGACCTTGCGGTTTTTCCTTCTTTGGCCTGAAAAAGGCCATCACCTTCGCCTTTCCTTCTTGTGCTCACTCTATTTACTACACACCGAATACTAAAGCCGGTCCCTGTCCTGCCACATTGTCCAAACAGCTCCTCTCTGCTCCAGTGCTCCCGGCGGGCACGGCCAGCAGCACCACAGGCAGCCAGGGCGTCCCACAGCCTCAAAGGGCCGGCAGCTGCTGCTGCCCCTGCCTGGGGCCGGTGGGGTCAGGCACTGCCCAGTGCTGAGTCTCAGCAGCCTCACAGGCCCCCAGCCTGTGCTCCTGGTCCCGCACCTCCACTCCTGGTCCCTGCTTCAACCACATCTCTCCACACTCCCCATTAACCAATTCTGTTCCAGCACACCAACACAATCCATCCATCCCCTGCTGTCAAAGACTCTTTCTTGACTCCCCTTATTGCCCCCCCCCACCCTGGGCGTGGATTCTCGAGATCCCTTCTAGTTCCAGGCGTTGATATGATATGCTGCTCCCTTCCCCCTACACCACTGTTATTTTCAGGTGAAGCTGTAGGAACAGCATTTCCCTGATCCCTTCTAGTTCTGGAAGGTGAGGATACAGGGACTTGCAGCTGGCCTTAGGTCAGCTGGTAACACCGGAGGACAAGACGGGGGAAGGTGCTGAAAAACATTTTAATCTTCACTGTTTTCTTCTTCCCCCTCCCCCCCCCTTTTTTCCTCTTCTCCTTTTTTCTTAACACATAGATTTCTCTTGTTGTTTGTTTAAACCATATCAATCCACATTCCCTTTTAATCCATTTTTTCCAATTCTCCTCTAGATACCTTCACAGAACTCAACACAAATGAATTCTGCTTTCTAAGGTGGCCATATAAGTCCATTTGGCAACTTATACTCTGGCCATACATAATAACAATATTTTACCATCATCTCTATAGTTACCTCTGTGTGAATGCATAATCTGTCCCAAGATCTTAGCATTCTCCCCAAGGGACTCTCCGGGGCTATTATGGGATCGTCATCCCTTTTGCCGAGACCCCTTCCCGGCTGTACCCTTGCAACCCTCCCTGGGTGCTCTGTTTAGTCTGTGCTACCTTCCCTGGGTGCCCTCCCAGGCTTGCCTGTGCTACCCTCCCTGGGTGCCCTCCCAGGCTTCCTCCCCGAAGATCCCATTTTACTCACCGGTGAGATTTTCAGTGGTCCTTCCCTGTGGATTCTTCACGGACCCCCCTGGTCCGCCACTCGTCTGTCTCCTGGACAGTCTCGGGAACCCAATCGATCGCCCAGTGCTGGCGGCCACCAAGAGGAGCTGATCACCGAAACTGGGTGAGGCGCGCCTTCAGCTCCACTCGTTGCCCACCGCCCCGGACGGTGGAAAAATCCCAGACCGAGCCCCCAAAAATATGTCAGGAAAATTAATCCACAAACGCCAGAGGTTTATGTCCAAAAAGGAGACAGAGGAGTCCTTTTACTTTATTAGAATAAAGGGAGAGGCCATGGGGCATTCCCCTAGGCTCTCTCAAATTTTTGGAGGGCGCAGCCTCCTTTTTATCCTAATTCCCGGCCGCTTGTCCCTTCTCCCTTTCCCCATAGGCTGAGGTACTTGAGAGGTACAGGCTTCCCTGAACGCCTGATACCGGCGGCGATACCTTCCCCCCCCCACCCCCAATGCATAATCCCTTCTTAACTTTTATGGAATTCATAGTGTTCTTTCAGTGCCTCTTTGATCTTCTACTGGAATCCATCCCATTGTTTCTGTCGTCTCTCACTGATAGCTACATCTTATCAACTGCCCCACAGCTTGTTTGTAAAGACAAGCTCATCATTCCTCTCATGCCCAACTGTTTCTGTAATTGCTGGTATTTTTCCAGCATGGCCTTGGAGCTTCTTCTGCAATGGCTCCGCCATGGGGGTGCCTCTGCTCTCTGTGCACGCCCCACACACCCCACCGTGTCCCCCTGGGTCGGGTGGAAACTGATCTAAATCTGGCTCCTCTTCAAAAGTAGAATTAATATTATAAACGATTAGCCAATTTGATTAATAAAAAGAAGAAATTTATTCTATAATCAAATTACAATCATAAAAACGAAACCATAAGCAAAAATCAGTTTGACGCTGTGCCAGGCGAACAGCACTGGGTGATACAGGGAGGAGGCTTTCTGCAGCACTTCTCCACCATGCTTCACAAACTGCAACTGTCCCAAGGTGCTTTTTATATGTTTTCAGGCTCTTCAGGGGTCGTTTGGAATACACTTCTTGCAGACAAATATTCATGCTGTTTTGGGCGTATATGTTGTAATTTCGTTGGGTTTCTTGGAAATACACTTCTTGCAGACGAATATTTATGAGTGCATATCATTGTAATCTTATCGGATGGAGGTTTCTTGGAAATATGCCCCTTGCAGACGAATATTCATGTTGGCCTTGCTGCATATCACTATAATCTCGTCAGGGAAGGTTTCCTGGAAATATGCTAGGATTCTTGTCAGACAAGATTATAACTTTAGCACAAATTTATTCATGCTATGTATCACAATATCTTGCCCCTGTATGTCCACCGTTGATTTAAAAGCATTAGATATCTCCTTTTTTTCTTCTCTCTGACTCTCTCCTCCTCTCTCTAAGGGCAGTGCAGCCAGGAATGCAGCCGGGGTGGGGGGGTGGGGTGTGAAGATGACTGCTTCTGTGATGCAGGTGAAATTACATAGTTCACAGCCTGTGGAGATTGCCCGTTAAAGCTCTTAATTACCAAAAGGCACAGAAAAAGCAGCAAAAGTAGCCGAACTCCTACAGCGTTCCAGAGAAACTTTCTAAAGGCATACTCAAGGTCCATATCAAGCCAATTCTACAGCATACAAACAAGAAAGTCTCTTAAGTCTTGCTTAGTTACTGTAGCATAATTATTTCTTATCAACTTTTTACACTTGAATAGCGGCACTCTGCATTTGTATGCCCGCAGTGAAGGAGGGGAGACTCGCCCCTCACTTGCTGCTATTGTTAACCCTTTAGTGGATACCACAGGACATCTCATGGGTAACCCCGGTGCTTTTATCTCTTTGCTTTTAACTGCTTTCGCACTGCAAGCATCGACTTCCACGACATGCTAAGTCCCTTAGTTTCCTTTAATTCATCACTCACACCATCCCAGTGGATTACTCCCAGTCTTTCCCACTCAAGGATATTGAAAATACTCATGGGGCTGGAAAAAATACTCTCTCCTGACCTCATTTAAACAGTCTTAAAAAGACTGTTTAAGTTGAAGACTGGGTCATATTTAATTGCTCTCTTAGAGAGCATATGCTGGAGGATGTTTAGCATGGCTTGCTCTTCTTTTCACAGAACCTTCCCCATTCTCTCCAGCCCCGGCCACTCACCTGTTCCGGTGTAGCAATGCAGCATACTGTGCATTATCCGGAGGTTTTTTTTTCCCAGGAACCTCCCTCCCCTACTCCGAGTGGAGCTGTCCTCTGCCTCCCACTGACACAGTCCAGCCGTGTCAGTCTCCGACTGGGCTTCCCGCCTTTTCACTTCCCAGGACCCCCCTCCAAGTTCAAAGGGTCTGGGTCTGCTTCATATCATGGCGCTGTGTCATGGAGTTACTTTACCTTTAAGAAAGTTTAAGTTGCTGGGAACTGCCTGGAGTCTTTTCTCCTGACCAATTATCGGTCATTGCTGAGAATTGACAGCAGTTTAGGCCATTGAAAAGTGGGATCAACTTGTGAACCCTACCTTAAAGTGTAAAACCAGAGCTCTCTTGGTTCTCTTTGTTTCCTGGCTGGGAAGGGTGGCAGAGCTTCAGGCCTCCCGTTCCCTGCCCAGGCCATGCGGCCGGGCGGGGACTGGGCTGGGCCCAGCGTCTCCCGGCCGGGGGATGCGGGCCCTGTGGAGGGGGTTTTCTCCGGGCTCCGGCCGGGCCGGGCCGAGCCGATCTCTGGCTCGGCTGCAGGTTTTTTGCTGTGGCTGGATTCACTAGAAACTGCTGAGTGAAGAAGGAGAGGGGCTCTGGGCCTGCAGCGGGCTGGGCGCGGCGACTGCACTCTCCAGGGCAGCCATGAGGAGCTTTCCATCGCAGACGGCTCCAGCTCCTGCACCGGCCGAGGCCACAGAACTACCTACAACAGCCTGGGCAAGACTTTAACTCTTTCATTTCCCAGATGAGACTTGCGGACTAATCTTTTTATCCAGACAGAGAAAAGAGAGTGATCAACATGAAAAGAGACTTTATAAACTACTAGTGACAGGAAAGAAAAGAAGCTTCAGAAAAGGTAGAGAATTAAGAAGATGCTTTAATTAAGCTGAAATATCTTTCTGTTAAAACTATGGAAATGGACAATAAGGTCTTGAAAACGCTCCTTTAATTCATGACAGTATATAGGGAGGAATAGAGTGTTCAAAGTGTAAATTTTGAGTAAAAAGTAGAGTAATTATGGTACAGTGAAGTGCTGGAAGATTTGAAGCCTTGAGAGGCAATGAGAAAACTGTTTTCTGGTGAAGCTCACGGAAACAGATGAAGAAGACTTTTTTTTGCCTTTTGAATAACTTATCCTTAAAAATCCCATCCCTAGACTCATGGCCCATATACACTTAAGAGTGATGTGAAAAATGGGAGGAGTGGGCTCTAATAACAGCAGCTCTGGGCAGCTAACATTAGAGCAATGGAAAACTAT